>NC_048225.1:79289521-79342671 GCF_002007445.2 Ailuropoda melanoleuca
AAGTTAGAGGTAATTTCTTGTGGCAGTGATAGAAAACTGATACACGGCTTTTTGCTGGCTGATAATTTGTTAAATCTTTAGACAGAACGGCAAGTGCACATGAGTATTTGAACACTGCGGTATGACTAATAATAACAGAGGGGCGATGATCAGAGTTCTGTTGTCCACAGAAAGCTGGGAACCAAGTATGTCCAAGAGAAAAGAGTCCATTCCAATGGGAGCAGTTTGCAGAACTATAAATGGAGATATTAGTTAAATTACCTACTTTCCTAATTTCTATGCCTGTTTTCCAAATCTATAGAAATTTAAGTATAACATTCTCCTCCTAAAATAGCACATGTTCCACTTTGAAAGGCCAATATTATATCCTGGGGCTGCTCTACTGTGAACCACCCTCTGCCCAATCTTACAAACTTCTCGAGTAAGGACGTCTATGGCAGCACTGTAGCAGCATGGCCTACCGCCCTTCGCAATGGATGAGCAATAAAATATAAAAATTCCTAGACTTTTGGGCCTTTATTTCAGACCTGACATAAAGAGTCTCAAAGAAGAAGGGACTGTTCAGAATTCACCTTAATGATTACGATTTGGGGCATCAAATCAAAGCCCAGCTTTCTGAGTTTTCTAACAATCTCTTCTTCCAAGAGGGAAAATGGATAACCCGAAAGATATTCTGGGTGGTATCAGAGACTATTTGAAGGCAGGCATCAGTTTTTCGAGATTACAAATCCCCATCTGGCTTGTGAATCATAGGCTTTTTGGCCCCAAATCCAATCCTCGTCCTTGGGAACCTCCCAATGATCAGTGATCAGCCAAAATACCCCTATGAAGTTATTGAATCTGGTTTTGGCAGTGCTTGATAAGAATGGTTTGGCCCTAGCCGGTGAGATTTATAGAAGACAGATCATTAGGTCCGTCTGAAACAAAGAAGCATGAAGTTGGACTTTAACAGTGAGCCTCTCTGCTAAGGTCTGCAAAAGTAGGGCAGCTCAAAGATGTTCCAAGACCCATGGCCCGTATGTCTCATAATCCCTTTCCAAGGTCTGTTCCTGGGAACATTCAGTTACATAGGCCATTTGCTATAAAAGGTTCCCAGGTGTTGTTTCAGTGGAAATAGGATGTTTCCTTCCAAGGTGTGATGTGAAAGTAAGTCTCAGATTTTTGGCTCTTAGAGCTTTTTTGGTGTTTGCCACCTAAAAAGTCACCAAGTGGTTGAGGAAACCAACCAATTCATTACAAGGGACCCAGAATGAAGAAAAGTAGATGGCAACCAAAGAAAAATGAGTATAAAGCCAACAGTTAATTTTATTGTGTGTTTTTGACAAATCATTAGCAAATCATAGCCAGATATCGGGCTCTCACCAAGAAGTGACTGGGGATGCAAAGAGCAGTATTAAGACAGAAGCCATGTGGGTGTCACAGTTAAGGGTTACAGTACTTGTGAGCAGATTTTTAAAGAAAGGAAAGAGTAACTAGCTAGGAAAACAAAGAACAAGAAGCGCAAATTAAAGCATCATAATCTGTGGCTCTGGAAATCTGGATTTTATTTTATGGGTCTTGGGTAGAAGTTGCAGGAACAATTTACTCTGTTGTCTACTCGATCTAGGTATTGGATAGAAGCTGTCTCCTCCTCTCTGAAGATTATCAGAATCCTCAGCTTATAGCCTCGGGCTGGGATAGTCTTCCAATGATTTGGGGATGGCTTGTGTCTCTTTATTTGAGACACATAAATCCAAGGGCCAACCCCTTGGAATTTAATGGCTATGCTAGTCATTTCTTTTCTTTCTTTTATCTTTTTTAAGATTTTTGTTTATTTATTTGTCAGACAGGGAGATAGCACAAGCAGGGGGAGTGGGAGGAAGAGGGAGAAGCAGGCTCCCCACTAAGCAATGAGCCCAATGTGGGACTCAATCCCAGGACCCTGGGATCATGACCTGAGCCAAAGGCAGATGCCTAACCGAATAAGCCAGCCAGACATCCACTTCTTGACAGTACCTACTACGGGTATTTTTACTGAAGTTTGAAACCTATCTGTCTCCAATGTCTCTTCCAGAAAACCACTTTTTCAGAGGTTTAAGTCATGCAAATGTTGTTCAGAAAGATGTTGAAGGAAGGCTGCCCATACCTATTAATGCTAAAATTGGGTGTGTTACATAAGTTTTTTGCATATTGGGACAAATGAAATCTGCATGAAATAGAGCAGAGTCTTTGATCAGAAGTGATATCTCTAGACACGTGGATCAGCTTTTTACTTACTTAGAAAGGGACAGTTGATGAACCCCAGGAGTTGATCTCATTGTCATTAAAACCAGTAGCAAGACTTTAGGCCATGGATGTTCCAGAGGTCTGAGAGTCTTGCTAATTTTAATTGGGAATTCCATTTGTATTTTTCAGTTTTCCAAAGACTGGGGATAATGTGGATAGTAAAGTCCCCAGGTGGAAAGGCTTTGCAAAGCTCTTTAAATGGCACTCCCAGTAAAATGTATATTCTTTAAATGGCACTCCCAGTAAAATGTATATTCCTGAGAGATAGATTACCAGAGAGATGGATTACAATTCCCAAGGTTGGGAACACAAAGTCGAGGAATTTTTTTCAGAGCCATAACTCTCTGACAAGGAAAAGAGTCTATACATCCTGAGAAAAAACAAGCAATAGTCATATGTAAAATCATTATGGAAGATAATATGAAATCCTTTTGGAGATGTTCAAAAAGGAACCTGAAGCTTGGGGCCCTTGTCCATGTCCCACCCTATTATTTTTTCCTATAGTTTCTTAGTTGGCAGAAGAAAATTGTTCATCCCATGACCTTTTTCCTCATAGTGTCTACAAGTGTGTAAAATTAGAGGATCCTTTACCTGAGTTTATTGACTAGGATGGGACTATCTAGTTGTTTTATCTGTAAGACATTTGCCTTATTCTGCTTTTGTCCTAAAGCATTTTGAAAATGTTCAGCAATGTTGGAGATCCAGCAATGGAGCCAGTTCCCTTTCCAGTCTTTACTTTCATATCAAAAATCCTATTTCTGGGTCAAGGTCATTCACAGACAGGAGGTGAGAGCCAAGGTCACATCTGTATCAGGTTCTACTCTTGAACGCTGTCTAAAAGTTTTGAAGAGTCTCTCCCTGGAGTTTTCAACAGACTCATCCTTTCTTTGCTTATAGGATCAAATTCAAGTCCAATCTATCTTCTAATTTTCAGGATACACTTCAAAAGTACTGGTACCTAGAGCTATTGTAACCCTTCTGCTTCCCTATGCAATTCAGGGTCTTTCAGGACACTTTCAAGTTTATTCCAACCTGTCATTTCCATCCAAATTTTTGTCTCTGAGATTCTGTGTCGGGGTCTCCAAGACCACCCTCAAGTTCCATCAGTTACTAGAAGGACTCGCAAGACTGAAAAAAGCAGTTACTCTCAGGTTTATAGCTTATTACAGCAAACAGACACAGATTAAAATCAGCAAAAGGGAAAGGTATGTGAGGCAAAGTCCAGGAGAAACCAGGCACATGCTTCCAAGTGTCCACTCCCAGTGAAGTCACATGGGATACATTCCATTCTCCAAGCAATGATGTATGACAGCCCGTGTAAAGTATCGCCAATCAGGGAAGCTCACCCAAACCTTCATGTCCAGTGTTTCCGTTGGAGGTCAGTTCTTTCTATTATGGCCGGGCTTTAGAAAATATCTAACAATTTTTTTTAGCTCAGTCCCATATCAGATCTTAATACCAATCACAGAGATTTTGTTCTGTTCTGAAAGTGTTTAATGTTAAAAGGCAACTCAGCTTTAGGGCTTTCTCCTATCTCTGTCAATGGCTTTTCTAGACACTAAGGCCAGAACCAGGGAATTACCCTGGACTTCTCCTTTTTCTCAATCCCCATATCCAGTAAGTTATCAAGAACTGCTCCCATCTCCTGTGCAGTGCTGTTCTGCTTATGGGGTAGCTGAACGCAGATATTGGAAGGAGAGAGAGAGGCGTTTGTCTCTGTGTGTTAAGATTACATCATAAGGAGATACCACACAAGAAGGGGGTAGTACATTGCCTACCATGCGTTTAAACAAGATTTATTGATTACATGAGATTTATATAGAAATATGTCTTTACAGAGGAGCCAGTTTTATTTTGCAAAGCAGACTGATTCATAAAGGAAATCCAAAGGATGCTTGGGTGCCTTTAATGCCTTTTTCCTGAGGTTTTGTGCGTCTCTATTCATTGATAATAGGAAAGTGGAGAAATGCTGGCATGCTTTATCATTATGCAAATAAATGAAATAGGCTCTCAATGACTTTCTTAAGATAAATTGCTAATTTCCATTAAAAAAGAAAAGACAGAACTCCTTTATAGAATGACCTTGGTCTCAGGCTATTTTGCAAAAACAAGTATTTTCTATAGTCCATTTCTAGAACTAACATTTCTTCTGGTAAGCATTGCAAAAGGCAGCATTCATATGCACATATACATAGATAGATAGAGAGATAGGTAGGTAGGTAGACAAATAGATAGATAGATGGATAGATAGGTAGATAGATAGATAGATAGATAGATAGATAGATAGATAGATAGATAAAAGCAATGGTAAAATACCTACAGGTTTTCTGTCTATCATGGGTGCTAAATTCGGGGAAGTTCATAGAGGTTCTCTCCAGAGTTACTTTAAACAGCTGTGATCTTTGGAACAGTTTCATTAGATCATTTGAACTCTTGTACAACCAAAGTCTACAGCATTTCCCATCACCTCCCTACTCGCTTCTGTAGGCCCAACATTGTGCTTCTCAGCACCATGGTTCTGGATTATTCTTATGACTCTTCCAAAATTTCCCATGATGAATCTGAAGGACCATTTCTAGGTACTGTAGATACCACACCAAAGGCACGATTCATGAAAGAAAGAATTGATAAGCTGGACTTTGTTAAAATCAAATATATGTAATACTACGGTCATAAATATTATACAATTGTAGATTGTAAGCATTATGGAATTCACAGTGGATTTTTTTGTCATGTTGAATTTTCTCAGTGAAACTGCAAAAAAAAAAAAAAAAGCAGCCACACCTGTGTGTTGATTGTGGCCTGTGCTTGGGGGATGTTATGGGTGAAAGTTTGTGTCCCCCCACCAAAATTCATATTTTGAAGCCCTAACGCCTAATGTGATGGCATTTTGAGGTGGGGCCTTTGAGAAGTCATTAAGTTTAGAATTGGTTATGGGGGAGGGACCCCCAATGGGATTAGTGGCCTTATAAGGAGAGAAAAAAGAGATCTCTGTCCATGTGCACACACTAAGCAAAGCCATGTGAGCACACAGCAAGAAGACAGACACCTGCAAGGCCAGGAAGAGAGCTCTCACTAGAACCCAACTGTACTAGCACCCTGGTCTTAGAATTCCAGTCTCCAGAACTGTGAAAAAAATAAATGGCTATTTTTTAAGCCACCTAATCTGTGGTATTTTGCTACAGTAGTCTGAGCTAAGACAGGGGAGAAGAAAATCTATAAAAGTTTATAAGTTTAAAAAGTGTTTCTGAAAAATCAGGGACCAAAGAACATATCAAAGAACATATCAAATAACATATCAAATATCATTATTTGATATGTTATTTGATAAATCAGCCATATCCAGAATGTGGGAAATTCTGCCACAGAAATGACTTGATTTTGGGTCACCTGCGTGGCTCAGTTAGTTAAGTGGCTGACTGTTGATTTTGGTTCAGGTCATGATTGCAGGGCCCTGGGATCAAGCCCTACATCGGGCTCCACGCTCAGTAGGGAGACTGCTTGAGGATTCTCCCTGTCCCTGTCCCTCTCCCTCTCCCCCTGCTCTGTCTCTCTAAAATAAATAAATAAATCTTTTGGAAAAAAAAAAAAGAAATGGCCTGGTTTTCTCAACAAATAAATGGCATAATAAAAAAATAAGTGGAAGAACTCTCAGGGGTTTAAAGACATATCAACCCAAGGCAGTGTATGGACGCTGATGAGATACCGAAACAAACAGAAGTAACTAGTTGAGCTAACTAGGGAAATTTGAACACAGTCTGAACACTAAATCATATTCTGGAATTACTGTTAATTGTGTTAGTTGGAATAATGGTTTTGGTATTTTAATTATGTTAAAAAATGACAGGAGGACAATGGGTAGACAGATGAAAGCAGCTTGGCAAATGCTAGCAAGCTGGGTGATGAGTACATAGGGATTCAGGGGTTTTTTCTCTACTCTGTTTTGTGCCAAATTTTTCATTGTGAAGATTTTTTTTCTAAGCAGGAAAAAGTGGGGTGCCTGGGTGGCTCAGTCAGTTAAGTGTCTGCCTTTGGCTCAGGTCATGATCCCAGGGTCCTGAGATCGAGTCCTGCCTTGGGCTCCTTGCTCAGTGGGGAGCTGGCTTCTCTTTCTTCCTCTGCCGCTTCCCCTGCTCATGCTCTCTTTCACTCTTTCTCAAATAAATAAATAAAATCTTTAAAAGAAAAAAAATAAAATATAGCAGGAAAAAGTGATCTATTTGAAAAAGTTGGGAATCACTCTCATAGAAACGATGCAAATAACTAATTCATATTCAGTGACAGTGAAATTATATATAAAATTCAATATATATATATGTGTGTGTGTGTATATATATTTATTTACCATTTTTCTTACCGAGTTGGAAGTGGTACGTCCGTTGGATCACCTGCGAGTCCTGAATTAATGTGCGCTCAGCACGTGCACTCCTCTGTGGCATCTCTAATTAGAGCTTGCTGTTGTTTATACCACCTTCAGGCCAGTGGCTTATACCTGAGCAGTACCCTCAGCTTCCTCAGCTTAAAGTGGGCTGTGTTACCCTGAGGGCCCTTTAAATAGAACTGAGCCAGAATGCGGGGAAATGCCCAACAGCTCCCTCCCCACCACTGCCAACCCTTAATAAACTCCTACTTGCCACTGCAGTCTTGTCCCTCAATCCTTCAGAATTGCTCTCTCCATGCCTGGCCCAACCTCTGGTCTGGCTTCTGGCCTGTTATCTTGCTCTGACTCCGCTCTGACAGGTACTTTCAACTTTGGGTCCTCCTGCCTCTGGATAAAAAAAAAAAAAACAAAAACACAGCGCCCCTGCCATTTTGTGGTTTCCTAAGGCACATCTTCCATGTCTTTGGTCATGCTATCCCTCTACTGGAATGCTCTTCCCCCACTCTTTCTATTTGACCAACAAAGCTTCAAGAAGCCTACCTAATATTTCCCTATCCCCCTCCAAGGCTGAATTGAGTTTCTCCATTCCATGTTTCTGTGACGCCATATTCTGTTATAATCATCTTCTTAGATGTCTGTCCCTCCCACTCAACTTTGATCTCCTTTTCATCCTTGGCATCCAGCACACTGTCTGGACATAGTAGGAAGTACCTGGCATGTGTTTGTTGGATGGATGAATGGATGGATGGATGGACAAATGGATGAAAAGCTGCCTTGGCCTAAGAGGCACAAGAGTCTCTATATCTAGGTCTCTCAAACCAGGAGAGGAGAATCCAACCCTATTCGGGTCCATTTGATCATATCCTCTCTGTCAAACACCCAGGCACATTACACAGGCTTACCTTCAATAGGAAATATTCTGAATCTACTCGTTGTCACTCTCTTATAACTAAATATATTTGAATAATGATAATGATGTTGATGAAAATAACTACCACAGTGACAGTCACATCCCTTCATATAGAATTTCTTATTTTACATAGTTTAAATGTGAATGATCTTATTTGATGTTATAGGCTTTATAAATGTCTGTTTAATTTAAATAAGTGGGAAGTTATTCTGTCTTCACGGAGGAGGAATCATCTAAGGCCCAGAGGGATTAAAGTAAGTGGCCTGGTTTATACTGGAAATCATGTTTTATGACTCCTTATTTTGGTTTTATTTCAATGGAATCACACCAAGTTGTCAAATCAGGAATAATCAGCTTTCTGTTACTGAATATGAATTAGTTATTTGCATCGTTTCTATAAGAGTGGTTCCCAACTTTTTCAAATAGAAAGATTACTTTTTCCTGCTTTAAAAAAAAAAAAATCTTCACAATGGAAAATTTGGCACAAAACAAAGTAGAGGGAAAAAAAAACCCAAATCCCTATGTACTCATCACCCAGCTTGCTAACATTTGCCAAGCTGCTTTCATCTGTCTACCCAACCTCCTGCCATTTTTTTTAACATAATTAAAATACCAAAACCATTATCCCAACGAACATGATTCCGGAATTCAATCTAGTGCTCAGACTGTGTTTAAATTTCCCCAGTTATCTCAGCAATAAATATATTTATTTATATTTACATTGATGTTTATTTATACATATATTTGTATATAATAAAGTTCAGATGCCTTTCCGCTGCCTCTTCAAGTTAAAAACCCACCTGCTTTTTGATCTGGGGGCGGTGAGGGAAGGTGCCCTTCTCGCCTTGCAGCTGCAGAGCAAGCAAAGTCTCCTTTGACATTTGGATCTGGCAGATGGGCCCATGGAGCGTTCTGACGTAGCCAGCTTTCACCTCCCAGCTCCTGTCTGACTCACACATCTCTCATCCCCATTTCCATAGCGGGGGATAAACTCCAGTGTTGCTGTCTTCCTGGGAAAGGAGGTTGAGATCTAGGGAGTCGTTGCAGGAGCTTTTTCTCCTCTCGTTCCATGGAGCTGGGGTCAGTGCACCATGCAGAGAACTGGGACTCAAGGAAACACTGTGAAGTCTGTGCTTCTCAAACCAGAATCCTGGGAGAGCTCATTAGGGGACTGTTTCTGGATATATTCTCAGTATTCCTCAAAATCTTGACATGATTTTTTTTTTTTTACTTTTTAAAAATCATTACCTTAAAAAATAATGAAATTACATGCTAGAGTCATCTTCTAACAGCATTGTGGGATTCTGTGCTCGTGTTTACCCTTATGCCGACAGAAGGCCCAATTGTTTCGAGCTACTCTCTTTGAGCACAAGGTTGCCAAGTAATTTTAATCAAAACAATTGCTGGAAGAACAGAGTCACCACAGCTACTCTCCCACAATGGTGCATTCAATCTGTGTTTAATTTATCTGCTTTAAAAAAATAATCTGCAACACTAAATTTTTCTTCAAGTAAATAAGATATTTTTAAAGAATTTTTAAATAGCATCTCATTAAAACAGGCATTGGAGATTGACATGCGGGCCATTTTGATCAACTCTGAGATCTGACTGTCCTGGAATAGCAAACACAGCCCTAAATTCACTAATATCATTTGGACCAATGTACTAAAGCGTATTCTTGTCACTACTATTATTTTTTTAAAGATTTATTTATTTATTTATTTATTTATTTGAGAGAGAGAGAGAACACAAGTGGGATGGGCAGAGGGAGAGGGAGAGAGAATCCAAGCAGGCTCCCCACTGAGCCCGACCTGGGGCTCAATCTCACGACCCTGAGATCACAACTTGAGCGGAAAGCAAGAGTCCAACACTCAATCAACTGCATGACCCAGGTGCCTCTTGTCATTACTATTATTATTATTATTATTGAAGTCAAAGTAAAGAAATAA
The DNA here is from genome assembly GCF_002007445.2 of Ailuropoda melanoleuca. Classification (NCBI taxonomy): domain Eukaryota; kingdom Metazoa; phylum Chordata; class Mammalia; order Carnivora; family Ursidae; genus Ailuropoda; species Ailuropoda melanoleuca. Next base: position 79,299,027 of record NC_048225.1, read on the forward strand.
ATTAAACATGGAAATGACTGTGAGGCTGCAAGTTTCTACATGTAAGTCCCAACAAGTTGGCTCCAGGGAGCCCCCCCCAGATGTCAGTGTGGGGTAGCAGGTCCACGGGCTTCCGAGTTAGTCCACGCAGGACAGCTCCATGCTCGGCCATCGCCCAGCTGGGTGCCTTCTCTAACTCAGCTCCCTAATTCCCTTATGAAATGGGAATAATAATGATAAGACCTGTTCAAATGGGTTGTTTTAAGAACAAATGAATCAATAAATGTAAAGTCCTTGGAACACTGGTCTGGCACATAGAGGTAAAAAAAAAAATCAGTCATGAAATTGTTGTGGTTTTACTAAGAGATGGGTACCTTCTTCAAACCAAGGGGGGAGGGACACTTGAACGGTGACCTGTGATGCCCTTTGTGAGCCCTCCCTGCCTTCAGAGCTGTGTGCTAGAGACATAAACTTCATAAACTGCACGAGCAGTTGTCAAAGGTGCTCCTTGGAAGCCAAGGGCTAACCCTGAGTTCCATGACATGTTTAGGGTTCCACAAATGTTTTGACTCAAGGTGGTAATATAATGTTTTCAACTGTAGTGAAACTCATCACGATCTCAACTATGCCCAATGCTAACTTTGATATTGAAGACAACTAACCAATGAGTTAACTTCACCCTGCCTCATGAACTCGTTTTCATGCAGACCTTAGAGAACTGCTACTGCCATTTCTGGGAATATATCTGGAAGTCTTGTAAACGAGTCATTGATTATGAAGTTTGTTGCTCTACGCTAATCTTTCTAAAATTCTACCATGCGCAAATGAAGATTTAAAAAGTAAAAATAAAAATGTATGTGTACTCCAATACTTAATGAGATACTAGGAAAAGTTGGTTTGTACATTCATTCATTCCACAAACATGTATTTTATGGCTACTAGGGGTAGGCTCTTCTGAGGCACTTTCATACAGCTATGAACAAGGTGCAGGCACATTTACTCAGCCTGTACAGAGCTATAATTACTATGAAATAACAAGGAAAATCAGAACACTTTTCATTGTGTTACTGTCATAAAATTGACAAGCTTAGCATTTATTTAAAGCGTGGATGTTTATTGATTTTTTTTTAATTTGTGATAAGGAAATAAGCTACTTATTAGATATTGTTGTTGATTTGACTTTGGAACAAAAAAGTCCTACAAGTCCCCTTCAGTGCTTTGGGATCAGTTTGATCAAAGAGAAACTTGAGAATCAGGATTCTGTTTGAATCAGGATTTATCTGTTTGAATCAGGATTTCCTTGATATTGTATATTCAAAAAAGATTACAGAAATAAATTGTATGTTGAGGTTTGTATAAGACTGCAAATGCCATATACAGCTATGATTTCTTATTTTTGTGTTCATCAAAATAAACTCAGTTCTCTCTTTGATTAACTTTGCAAAAATTAGGAAAAAGTCTGTATGAATTTATTGAATAAAGTATACTTACAAAATGCTGCCTTTATGTGTTTAACATATTGGGATACTGAGTAATATTTTGTCAGGGGAAAAAACTAAGCTCCTGATATTTTTTTTTAAGATTTATTTATTTATTTTGGAGAGAGTGTGCCCATGCGTGGGGGAGGGGCAGAGGGAGAGAGAGAGAATCTCAAGTAGACTCCCCTCTGAGCAGGGAGCCCCACACAGGCCTCAATCCCACAACCCTGAGATCTTGACCTGAGCCGAAATCAAGAGTCGGATGTTTAACTGACTGAGCCACCCCGGCACCCCAAAGCTCCTGATATTTGTAAATTGCTTGTCTGAAGACTCCAGCAGACTGAGGAAGAGAGAAGGTTTGGTGAGTTCCACCCTCACAAACTGAAAACAAAAGCAGGTGACGATCAAAACTTCCAGCTACTAACGTAGGACAAGAATCAGAAGCAAGGTAATTTCCTATGAGAATCCTGTAAGTTTCTAGAAGCTTTTTAAATCCCCCCAAGTTGGGGTTTTTGGTTTGTTTGTTTGTTTTAACAGCTCCAACCCCTTTATCCCTGCCCTTTCTCAAGTATTGGGAATAAAACTGTTAAAGCAAAAAAGGTCTGTCGGCCTATTTTAAGAGCCCGCAAAGAAAAGAGCAGCTAGGGAGACTGTGTCCCACCCCATTCTAGAAGTCTGGTCAGCCCTGAGAGCTGTGACTTGGCAAGTTAAGTGGCACACTAATTCTGGCTCTCCAGGCTCACCTGTCCCTCTCTTGTCTCACCTGTGCTCCCAAACCTGTGTAGGGGTTAAGAACATGCACTCTCGAGCCAGGCAGCCTGGATTTGAATCCCAGCTCCATCACTCAGCAGCTGCACACTGCCTTGGTTTCTTCACCTACAAAATAAGATGAGAACGTGATGGTGAACTTTATATGTCAACTCGACTGGGCCACCGGGTGCCCAGATATATGGTCAAACATTATTCTGAGTGTTTCTGTGAGGGTGTTTTGGGGTGAGATTAACTTTTCAGTTGGTAGACCGAGTAAAGCAAGTTGTTTTCCCTGATACGGGAGGGTCTCATCAAAACAGCCGAAAACCTGAGTAGAACACGAAGATTGGCCCTCCCTTAAGTAAGAGAGGATTCCTCTTGTCTCACTGACTTTGAACTGGAACACTGCTTTTTCCTGCCCTTGGACTTCAACTGAAAACTGGATCTTTCTGGATCTCGAGGCTGCCAGCTTTGGAACTGGAACGCTGTCCTGTACCCTGGCCTTTAGACTCAGATAGAACCACCCCATTACCTCTGCTGGGTCTCCAGCTTGCCAACTGCAGATGATGGGACTTGTCAGCCTCCACAATCAAGTGAGCCAATTCTTTACAGCAAACCTTTTTTCTATTGGTTTTGTGCTTGGAGAACCCTGAGACCCCTTCCTCACAAGTTGGGTCAATAATCTGATGGATGTAGGGCTTTTAGAAACGTAGTTGTCACATACTAAGTGCTCAGTAAGTATTAACTGACCAAACACATAATATCGCCCCCCGTCTCTTCCATAATCACAGAAATGGCAAAAGGAATGTACAAACGAATCCAAAGCAGCATTGGCAAGTCAAGAAGCCAACGAGCAGACCACGTCAGAAGAAGGTTCTGACAGGTAGGAGGGAAAAGATCGACAGCAAAGCCCACAAAACTAAGGAAGCTGCGAATCCAACGAGTGAAAAAAAAAAAAAAACAGCTCAACAAAAAAAGAAAGTGGGGTATCCACCGGTCTTCCACAGGCCCTTTCAAATCACAGGCACCAGAGGATAAAATAAGAGAAATTAATTAATCACAGGGTGATGGAACAGCTGTTTCTAATTTCCTACTTTCAGAATAACTTACTCTAGTGTTTACCTGAGTCAGATTTTAAATACTGTTCTCTGAAATGGGAATTCTAACAATAAAGTTTTAACTTACAAGTCAGTGTCAGGGCTAGAGAATCAGCACTGTTCCAGATAACGTAAGGCCACAGCGACATTGAGTAGTCTCAGTCCAGGAAAGAAGCTACATACATACCCTAAAGCCATGGTTCTCAAGCTGGGCCACACACTGGAATCATCTAGGAAGTTGGAAACCAGTGAGGCCAAGGTTGAAGCTCTAGAGGGTTGGATCTAATTGCTCTGAGGTGAAGCCTGAGCAACATGATTTTTAAAAGCTCCCCAAGGCGATTTTCGTGTGCAGGCAAGGTTAAGAATATGCTAAATAGGGGCGCCTAGGTGGCACAGCAGTTAAGCGTCTGCCTTCGGCTCAGGGCGTGATGCCGGCGTTGTGGGATCGAGCCCCGNTGATTTTTAAAAGCTCCCCAAGGCGATTTTCGTGTGCAGGCAAGGTTAAGAATATGCTAAATAGGGGCGCCTGGGTGGCACAGCAGTTAAGCGTCTGCCTTCGGCTCAGGGCGTGATGCCGGCGTTGTGGGATCGAGCCCCACATCAGGCTCCTCTGCTCTGAGCCTGCTTCTTCCTCTCCCACTCCCCCTGCTTGTGTTCCCTCCCTCGTTGGCTGTCTCTATCTCTGTCGAATAAATAAATTTTAAAAATCTTTTTTNCTTCCTCTCCCACTCCCCCTGCTTGTGTTCCCTCCCTCGCTGGCTGTCTCTATCTCTGTCGAATAAATAAATTAAAAAAATCTTTTTTANAAATAAATTTTAAAAATCCTTTTTTAAAAAAAAGAATATGCTAAATAGAAGCCAACTGTCAGTAATCCCTCCCACTCATGAAACTAACAGAAATGGGTTATTAGGTTGAGCTATATGAAACTGGCCAAAATCCAACCATTTTTTATGTATAAACGTGGCAGTTTCATATGGTTCATTGGCTATTGGAAATTGGAGGGAAGGGGATCTTTGTTATGTAGTGGCAGGAAGTTTAGCAATACTGTCACTTGCAGTAATGTGGAAAATAAAAAATATACCCAATGAACTGGGTGATCTATCTGGAAATATTTACAGGCAAAATGCTTATAATATTTATGGGAAATGTAAGAGGAGAAATATATACTTCAAGAAGGACTGTGATACATGAAGGAACTGGAAATTTATGGTTTTGAAAATCCTTCAGCCTCTCTAGGTCGGAAAGGATGTTAAAATTAAGAAATGGCTTCTGAGCAAAGATCAAATCTAGGGCACTACCAGGAACATATCTTCTAAAGTGAGCTGAGGTTATGGCTATAATGTTCTTTTTTTTTTTTTTAAAGATTTTATTTATTTATTTGACAGAGATAGAGACAGCCAGCGAGAGAGGGAACACAAGCAGGGGGAGTGGGAGAGGAAGAAGCAGGCTCATAGCGGAGGAGCCTGATGTGGGGCTCGATCCCACAACGCCGGGATCACGCCCTGAGCCGAAGGCAGACGCTTAACCGTTGTGCCACCCAGGCGCCCCATGGCTATGATTCTTTGTTAAAACCTCAGAAATATCAAAGATGGTACCTCAGCCTACCATACCATTTAGAAAAGACCCTTTAGGGTCTCCTTGGCTGGCTCAGTCGGGGGAGAATGCCGCTCTCGATCATGGGGTTGTAAGTTCGAGCCTCACGTTGGGTGTAGAGATAACTTAAAAATAAAGTCTATATAAATAATAAATAAATAAATAAGACTCTTTAAAAATTTCAAGGCTACACCTAACAGACCTCCTGGAACAAATAATATCACTTCTAAAAAGTTTAAGGGTGTTGTCCCTCAGCAAAATCCCAAGGTAGAGAAGATTTTTTCTCAAGATTTGTGGGTGTAGCTTTTGTTTAATGGAGTTGATTTTGATAAGATTCCCAGGGGATCCACAAAGCTTTCAATGGAATTATACCAACAAAAACATGGCCAGCCTAGATGGAAAAGACAGAGAAAATACAATAAAATTCTCCTGACAGGAAACAGGCTAAGAAAATTCTCACTGCAAACAGATGTTACCTTTTGTAGAAGAGGAAGGATGACTCAGAAAGTGGAACCAAGAGGCCAAAGGGAAGATCTGTGAACCACCGAGGATAAAGTTTCAGAGTGAGTAAAACTGAGTCTTAATCCAGGAACTTCCAACGCTTGCTTTTCTGGCTATTTATATGAAGTTCAAGAACAGGCAAAGTTACTGTTACGATAAGACAATAAAGTGATTGTCAAGTTACTATAAGGCAATAGAAATCAGAATAGGTGTGAATGGGAGGGCAATGTTCTATATCTTTACAGGACTACAGGCATTTATCAAAATCTCTGAAATTGTACCCTAGAAATCTTTTCAGCTAGCTGTCTGTACATCTTATCTGAGTTAATGAAATGTAGAAAGTAATAGAAAATTGAGTATATATGCTGAGCTAAGGCTAAAAGTCAAATAAAAAACAAAATTCAAATTTATAAATAAGTGAGGGAGTTGGAAGCTCAAAAACAGCAAAATAATTTTAACAGAAGGAAAGAATTAATATAACTGAAGAATAATGAATGCTTTAAAATAGACCTAATAATCCTCATATTTGTCAGAATGGCTAGTATCAAAAATACAAGAAACGACAAGTGTTGGCGAGGATGTGAAGAAAAGGAAACTCTCATGCACTGTTGGTGGGAATGTAAATTGGTGCAGCCACTGCAGAAAACAGTATGGAGCTTCCTCAAGAAATTAAAAACAAAAATTCATATGATTCAGGAATTCCACTACTGAGTATTTACCCAAAGAAAATGAAACCATTAATTTGAAAAGGTATATGCACCCCTATGTTTATTGCAGCATTATTTACAATAGTCAAGATATGGAAGCAGTCCAAGTATCCATTGATAGATGAATAGAGAAGATGAGATATATTTATAAATATATAGATAATGGAATATTACTCAGCCATACAAAAGAATGAGCTCTTGCCATTTGCAACAACATGGATAGATCTAGAGGGTATAAGGCTAAGAGAAGTAAGTCAGTCAGAGAAAGATACATGCCATATGATTTCCACTCGAATATGGAATCTAAAAAACAAACGAGCAAACAAATGAAAAAGCAGAAAACCATAAACACAAAGAACAAACTGATGGACCAGAGGGATAATGAGGGGTGATGCGCAAAATGCGTGAAAGGAGTGGGAGGCACAGGCTTCCAGGTATGGAATGAATAATTCACAGGGATGAAAGATACAGCATACAGGGGCACCTGGGTGGTTCAGTCAGTTAAGCATTTGCCTTCAGCTCAGGTCATCATCCCAGGGTCCTTGATTGGAGCCCTGCATCAGGCTCCCTGCTTAGCGGGGAGTCTGCTTCTCCCTCTCCCTTTGTCCCTCCCCACTGCTCATTCTCTATCTCTTTCTCTCTCTCTCAAAATAAATAAATAAAATATTTTTTAAAAAAGAAAGAAAAAAGATCCAGCATACAGAATATAGTCAAAAAAGAATATAATAAAAAAAGTTACAACACACAGAATATAGTCAATGGTATTGTAATAGCATTGTTTGGTGTATGTATGTTACCTACACTTGTGTTGAGCATAATGTATAGTCTTGTCGAATCACTATGTTGTACACCTGAAACTAATGTAACAAACATTGTGTGTCTGCTGTAGTTCAATAATAATAATAAAAGATAAAATAGACTTAATGAATGCTGGTTCTTAAAAAGGAAAAACAATTTATTGACATATATGGTCAAGAAAGAAAACATAAATGAAGATAAATACATAACCACAGCTATTTAGGAAATAGTAAAGATTGTGAAAGTGTATTATGTACAACATTTACCACTGAATATGAAAGTTTAGATCAAAAGGATTATTTGCTAGGAATTTATATATTATTAAAATTATTTGTTTTTAAATATAACCCCAGATTAGATCAATAGCCATGGAAGCAATAGAAAAAAAATAATTGGAAAAAAATTTCCTTCCAAAGAAGTCTCTATATACAGTCAGCTTCAAAGATGAAGTCTATGAAATCTTAAAAGGTACATAATTACTTTGTTATTTTAACCTTTCAAGGGCTTTATTTTGGAAACACAAAGATGGCTAAATTGGAAATCTAATAATGCAAACTATTGCATTAATAAAGAAAATGACTCTTCAAATCATTTCAGTAGATGGTAAAAGGCATTAATAAAATTCCACATCCATTTTTAATACAAAATACTCTTAGTAAAGTGGAAATGTAGTAAACTTCTTTGTTATTTGAAGTACAGCTACCAAAAATCTACAACCAACATCATACTTAATGGTGAAACATTTGAAGCTTTGCACTCAAATCAGGAATAAAATAAGATGCTCATTAATAATGCTCCTATTCATTATTGTCTTTTACATCCTTGCCAATGCAATTAGACAAGAAAAAGATTTAAGAGTATAAATATTGACTAATTTAATACTAAATTTCAATTATCTATAAATAATATGATTTGTTATCTATAAAATCCAAAGGAGTTAACTGAAAAAGTTTTAGAGCAAGTAAAAAAGATATCCGCTAAATTGGCTGGATAAAACTTATATGCAAAAACTAAAGATCATTAATTAGAACTCTTTTAACTTCCAGTTCCCACCATACCTACAAACTTATTTATATCCACATTCAACTTTACTTCTTCCTGTGCTCAACTTTATTTTTTTGAAGATTGATTGATTGATTGACTGATTTTAGAAAGAGAGACTGGGGGGCAGAGGGAGAGGGACAGAGAGAATCCTCAAGCAGATTCCCTGCTGAGAGTGGAGCCTGACATGGGTCTCAAACCCAGGACCCTGAGATCATGACCTGAGCTGAAACCAAGAGTTGAATGTTTAACCCACTGTGGCACCACCCAGGTGCCCCCTCCCCCCTGCTCAACTTCATAATACACTGCAAACAGTTTTCCAAAATGGTTGTATTAATATATGCTTCCACCAAAAGTGTAAGGTAGTTTCAGTTTCTATATATCCTTGCCAATACTTGGTATTATCAGTGTGTTTAATTTTAGCCATTTTAATGGACATGTAGGAGTAGCTCATTGTAGTTTTAACTTGCAATTTCCTGATGAATGTTAATTAATATTAAGCATCTATTTTACTGATGTTTACTGATCCATTTGGTTGTCCTCTTTTGGGAAATGACTTTTTAAGCTATTTACTCACCTTTAATTGGGCATTTGTCTTTTTCTTATTGATATGTAAGAGTTCTCTATATATACTAGATATGAGTTCTTTATTTGATGTGAGTATTATAGGTATTTTATTTCACTCCATGGCTTGTCCTTTCAGTCTATTAATAATACCTTTTGATAAATTGAGGCTCTTGATTTTATTATAGTTCAATTCATCATTTTTCTTTTATGTTTAGTGGGTTTATGCTCTGTTTAAGAAAAATTTGCCTACATTAAGATGATGAAGATATTATCATGCATTGTCTTCAGAAAGTTTTATCGCTGTCTCTACCATCTATCTGTGATTGATTTTTTAAATTGGTGCATGGGGAGTCCAAAATTAATTTTAATATGGATATCCAACTGACATAGCATCATTTATTGAAAAGATTTATATTTCTTATTCAAGATGTTCTTAACTATTCACAGCCAACCTAATGCATTTTCACTTCTTTCTTTGCTATCTCCTGAAAATGCTTTGATGATGTCCCAAACTGTCTAAACATCAAATGTGACATATTTTCCCACTTTGACCAAACTTAACTTTTTTCTATCATTTAACAGTCTCAGCCATTGACTCCTTAAAACTTTTTTTTTTTCTTTATCTTCCAAGACAGAATTCCCTTCTGGTTTTTCCTATTTTTTTCGTTACTGCCCCTTTGCAGGTGCTCATCGTCTTCCCCCAGGACCCCTTCTTCAGGTTTCTTTTTGCTTCTGTTTCCAGGCTTTATACCCTTCCTAGATGATCTAGTCCAGATCTGTGGCTTTAACATCCTTTACTCATGGGTGACCTCCAGATATTATTCCCAACCCAGATTTCTAATTCTCAAGTGCAGACATGGATGCCCAAACATACCCAAAACTGAATTTATTAATGAGATAAAGAAGAAGTCCAGTAAACAGACCAGAAAAAAAAATTTACATGGAAAAATATAAGGATCATTAATCAGAGCTTCTTTAATTTCCTGTCCCACCACATCTACAAACTTCTTAAACTTCCCTACCATGCCTTCATCCTTCTTGTATCTCCTATATCTTGAAATATACCAACAAATCTAAAAGTCTCCTTCAATTACTTCTCCCAGCTTATTAGTCCCGAAGTTCTGATTACTTGCCTTACTAAGTGCCTTTCCTAACCATCTCTTCCTCTCCAACCCCACTACCACTTACTGCTTGATTTCAAGTCCTCCCTGTCTCTGCCATGGATTTACAAAGGCCTTTTGCCAGATCGCCCTGTATTTTATCTCACACCTTTAGTTTCCAAACAAAAATCTCAGTTGATATTTAACATTTCCTTTTTCTCCCCCATAGACCAAGTGATTGGTTCTCTCAAGTAATTAACACCAGATCCACATTCAAAGTCACCATAAAGCAAAAAAGCCACCTGACAACTGTACAGTCCAGGTAGTAGGTATATAGAAAATTTGGAGACAGAAGCAAGCGGGCTTGAAATGCTGCTGGCTGCCCAAGAAAATTGGAGCATTGCTACCAGGACAGAAGGTACACGAAGACTGGTTCTGTTCATACTAGCTATGCTCTGCATAAGCAAATAATAACAGTAGCTGATGCCAATTAAATCCTTGCTTCCTATTTATACTTTGTGTCCCAGCAGCACTCTGATTCAGCAGATCCTCGGCACCCAAGAAGCTAACACCATCACCTTCACCATTTACCAGCAGCCCCCAAAATCTCTGACACGTGGAGGTGTGTGATTTTGCAGAGGCATAAATCTCAACCACATATGCTATATGGCCACGGATGGTGAGTGAATCACTGAGCAGTGAGAGAGCCAAACACCGTGAGCTTTGTTGAGTCACACACTCAGCAATGAAAACTGAGGGCCAAAGCTCAGGATTTATAGCAAGTGACTCAAGGCAAAGGGGGTCTGGGAGAGAAAGGGGTGGAGGAAACAAAGATGGCAGCACTGCCCTTTGCAATGAACCTCAGGGAGGGGAGTGAGCCATGGGCAGAGTAGCTGGTGGCCGAGAGCTGGGTCACTGGGAACCTTGGCAAAGGGAGAGGACAGCAGGACAAGCTGATCTGAGCCTGAGATAGAGACCCAGCGCTGAGCTAAGCTCAGCAACGCTGTGTGCAGTGTAGTATGGCAAGAACCAACCCGAAGAGACAAGCAAATCCTTTCATCCTGTCAGCATGACGATCACATCCCTTTTATTATCCTAAATAGAAATGACACAGAGCTCGGCATGTCGGCCAGGATGAGACGGCTGAGCAAGGTCTGCATGTGAGAGACAAGCAGGAGTGACACAAAATCCTCAGGCTCCTTGCCCAGAGGGCAAGCCCTCAAAACAGTGAGCCTGTTTGGGCAAAGACGTCAGACTCCTAGCACCCGTTCCTGTGACCTGTGTCTGCTCTGTCTTACACTCAGGGGTGTCTGGATAACTCTACCCAGTGAATAATAAGCCCATCTTATCTCCTTAGGGAATTCTGTACCTTCGAGGGATATGTTAGCCTGGAAATCAAATTAAATGCCCGTCCACATTGAGTTCATCTTGCTTGTCGCAAGATGGTTGGTTACAGCAGCCGAGGGAGGGGACGCTGCCAGGACCAGGCCTTGGGAGCAAATGGCTTTAAGCGCATAGTTCAGTTTTGGCACTTGGAATCATCCATCTTGATGAGGAAATGAAATCAGCTGATCTTTTTCTTTAGTCATTTGAAGGCAATGAGATATTTCTGTGCATCGGATTATAGGCTTTTGACCCCAAAGAACACTTTGCTTTCTCCGCTTTGTCTCAGCAGCCAGGAGCTCGGAGCAGCAGACGTGAGCGTAGAGGAAGAGGGGCTCCTTACTGTGCACAGTCAAGGATGGATGGTCCAAGCGAACACTGAGGTCAGGGATACAGGAAACCCCAAATGGCAGTTCATTTTAATTTTAATTTTAATTGGCCTTGGCATACTTTAGATGACTTCTAGCACAATAAATTTATCTTCCTAATTATTAGCTTAATTAACCTAATTATCAGTTGGGCTAATATTTAAGTTTGTTGGTATTCTCTAAATCACTCAACAGTGCAAAAGGGCCCCTAACCGAGCAGAACCTGGAGATGGGCTAGGCTAACACTGATGGGTAATTGGGAGTTGACAGGCACCACCACTCGGGATATCAGGCACATTGTTTTACCTAGAGTAAACTGGATAAACAGAGTTCTGGGTCAGCCAGTCATCCTTGAGGGAGGGTTCCTTTCAACAGTGTCGACTTCACCCAGAGTGCTGAGAGGGAGAAACGTACCCCCAAGTCACCATGCTGGTGCTCGCCTCTGTGCCTTGATGCACCTTCCTTATTCTTAAACCTCACTGGACTCTCTCCACCAGACTTTATGGAGATCTCAACGATGCCTCCCCTTGGCAGCCTTCTCAGAGGGCTTCTTATTCATTGTTTATGTATCAATAGCATCCAGCACATTGACTTGTGGGGAAAGGCACTCAATAAATGTTTGATGAAGAAAGGAATTAATTACCCTGTGCTTAGCACCTTTTACACTTTATTGTAATTGCCTCTTATTTATCACTCCACATACTCTGAACCCTCTGAGGTCAGGAAATTTATTTTATTCATCTGTATGTCCCTACTCCTAATAATTCATGGCACAGAAAAGGCACCAAACAAATGGAGAAAGAGCCCCGTATTCCTCTCTTGGGAAGCTGACTTTGTTGTTTAGAGATTGTACTTAAACAAGCTAACTTTTGTATAAGTCTTTCTGACTCATACAGTGCCTTTGTGTGGGGCACCTGGCTGGCTCAGTCAATACAGCGTGTGACCCTTGATCTCAGGGTGTGAGTTCAAGCCCCACACTGGGTACAGAGATTACTTAAAAATAAAATCTTTATTTTTTTTTAAATTTAAATGATTTTTTATTATATTATGTTAGTCACCATACAGTACATCCCCGGATTCTGATGTAAAAAATAAAATCTTTAAATAATAAAATAAAATATTTAAAAAATGCATTTGTGTGTTTTACTGTTGCTTATCCTTTGGGGGCTGGGGGAGGGGGGAAACTATGAATTAGATACTTATATTATTCCCATTGTACAGAAGAAGAAACAAAGGTTCATGAGGTGACATGGCTTGCCCATACTCACACAGATGAAGCAAGAACTCAAACTGAGTTCTCTGACTTGGAGTCTATACTCCATTGCTTTCTCCTCAACAGCAAAAGTGTGTTCTCATCTCTTATCCATAAATCCTATCTCCCAGGAGTACTCTTCTCTCAGCTGGCTGTAAACTGTGTCCTTTCAAGGGTTAGCACGTTGCAGTTTAAGGGTTAAGATAAAAACATGTACAGAGCTCTTTGTGTTTTAAGATGACACTCCTGAAAAGTATGTCCAGAAGAGAATGACCCCCAAATTCAAGAATTTCAGACACCACGCCAGACAAGGAGAAGGTGGTGAATAACTATAGACAGTGACCTGGGTGACCCACGTTAGTTATTTACTAGGTTTGTTATATAAAATGACAATGTTAATCATTTATTGCTGAATAACAAATTACTCCAAAACCTAGCAACTTACGATAAACATTTATTATTACACTCAGTTTCTGAATATCAGGAATCTGGGACTGGCTCAGGATGTCTTAGGAGGTTGTGGTCATCTGAAGGTTTAACTGGGGCGGGAGGATCCACCGGATACTAGTTGTCAGTAATAGGTCTCAGTTCCCCCCATCTAGTCATCTTCTTGTGCTACTTGATTGTCTTCAGGACATAGCAACTGGGTTCACTCAGAGTCCAAGAATGAGCAAGGCAGAAATCACCATATATTTGCTGACCAAGCCTTGGGAGTCATGCTCCCTCAGTCTCCTATTGGTTGCAGGGTTGGTCCTATTCAATATAGAAGGATATGTAGGCCAGGATCATTGGGAGCCATCTTGGAAGTGACTACCACAGCACCAGTAGGTTGCTATGACCAGGATCTTCATTCTGCCCCTAAATTTGCTTCACTCATGGCTCCACCATGAAATAAAAGTTTTGACTTTTATGTATTTTAAACAAGCAGAACTTTAATAAGATACTAAATCAAAGAAAGCCAAAAACACAAAGTTATGTTCTCTGCCCTGACGAAGACATGGGTGGTCCAGCTCACACAGCTGGAAGAGCTCAGAAGAGGCAAAGACAGCAGCAGAGCCAGTTAGGCTCCACATTCACCCCGGCCTCAAATAAGACCTTTGACCTCCCCAAATAAAGCTTCTCAGACAGTCCTGAAGAACGAAGACTTCATTGTTCAACCTTAAACTTAAGTTTGTGACTATACAACACTGCCTACAGCACACTATTTTTCTAAGATTTTGTGACTACCAAGATACAATGGACTGCATTTTTTTTCTGTAAAGAGTTCTGATTTGCAAAATGTAAACATTTAAGATATGCCCAATTTTTATAACTCTCATTTTTAATTGCTTCTTTTATTTTAATATACAAGGAGATGCAAAAGACTGAAGTGGCCCAGGTCCCTCCAAATATCTGACAGGCTCTGCTCTTGGATACCCAGAGTCTGTTCTTCTCATGTGAAAAAAACACAAGGTTGAGTAAATGACCTTTGAGGTGGCATTAGAGACAGAGTTGTCAAAGCCTAACTGTCAGCACTCTGGGTGCCCCAACTACTCATTTAGTAAAAAGGAGGATGAAAGAAAGGGAGGTGCAAAGCTCAGATTCCGACCACTGCACTGGCACTCTCTTCACGGTATAGTGAGCGAAGGAGGGCCATGATGGAGAAGAAAAACAGAGATGATTCTTACAGGGCTTTTTCCCCTTATCCATAAAATCTCTGTGAGACTGGCTGCTGGCTTAAAATCGAGCAAGGCCCAGAACATTCCCCTGGGAGTTCACCTCTCCTCTGTGGTCTGCCTCCATCTGAGCCTCAGGAGCAGGGCCCTCACCCTGGAGCTGATCTGCTCTGGAAGGGCTATATATAGATGCCCTACCTTGGAAACTGGGCCACAAAAGGGCCAGCCATTTGTTTTGTTTGTTTTTTGTCCCCACTCGAGTCTCTGCCAAGAATAGTGATTGCAGCCACGGGCCAGAATGCAGAGCTGCTGCAGTGTAAGGACGCAGATAACACAGCAACAATTTTGGGTGCCCGTGGCAGTCAAGCTGCCATTGGCGCTGCTGGTGCCCTACTGAGGAACACATTCTGGACCTGCAGAACTGGCAAGGAGACATCCTTGGACTGCAGGGGGGGATGTGGCCAGCTGAATGAGTAAAGGAGGAAACCTCTGCTCACCACCCATTTCTGAGTGACCTCCTGACCTTGAGCAAGGCCAGTAACCTTGACTTGGTTCATTTAGGACCCTCTTCCTTCTCCTCCTATCCAATGAGTCCCTGCTGACCAAATGACCCTATAACACTTTGCTCTCCTTATCCCCTGGCATTCAGTAAAATCCCTTTCCTAGGTCTCATTTACCCAGGAGGACACAAGCATCTCCTCCAAACCTTCCATCACACCTGATGTCAGCTGGAGCTGTCGAGTCGGCTGCGCGCCCCCCACCACACATGCACACACGCACACATGCAGACCTTGCCATGTCTCCCAGTGGGATGCAGAGTGTAAATTCATCTCTTCTTGTAAAGAATAATTGATGTCATTGCAGCTAAAATATTTTGCCCTGTGCCAAGTTGCCTTAACTGCTAGGGGTGATACAGTTCTGGCCCCTGCTCTTCCCTTTCGGAGGCGCACCGACATAAAAGGAGAGTACCACCTGGCTTCCAAGGATGGAGATGTTTTTTAGCGGAAAATCTATTGACATTGTGTTGCCATCAAAAACCAGCCAGAGGGTTAGGGCTCAATGCAACTTTTTAACGTTACTATATGACTGAAAAAGAAAAATTGCTATTGTAGGACCCTAAGAATATATACAGTCATTGTCTACAACCACGTGAAGAGCTGCCACAAAAAAGAGAGATTAGGTCATTTATTAATCCCCAAGGAAAGGCTCGGACAGTAGGGGAGGTTAATGGGAGGCAGATTCCCGCCCCATGTAGCCTATCCCGCCTGAAGAAGTGGTGAGCTCCCTGTCAGTGGGTGTGTTCAAGGAACATTGGACAGATTTCAAGATGAAAAATAGATTTCAGGAGACTCAAATCCAATTGAGGTTTTTTTCTTTTTTTAATTTTTTATTTAAATTCAATTTAGTTAACATATACCGAATTAGTAGTTTCAGGGGTAGAATTCAGTGATTCATCAGGTGCATATAACACCCAGTGCTCATTACATCAAGTGCCCTCCTTAATGCCCATCACCCTGTTACCTTATCTCCTCCTACCCTCTCCCCTCCAGCAACACTCAGTTTGCTCCCTATAGTTAGGCGTCTCCTTATGGTTTGGAAAACACAAGCAAAAATGAATTTTTGGGACTTCATCAGGATAAAAACCTTTTGCACAGCAAAGGAAACAATCAACAAAAGTAAGAGATTTTTTTTTAATGGAGTTGAGGGCACAGATGTGTGTAAAAATAGAGGGTGATGTGAGCAATGGGGTTTCTTGTTACCTTTTCAGAGTTTCCAGTCTCTGTCCTCTTGTTCTTCTGGGGTTTCAGAACACACAGGGCTCTGGAAGGAATAAGACAGTGCATCACCACAGGACCCTCNATGTGAAAAAAACACAAGGTTGAGTAAATGACCTTTGAGGTGGCATTAGAGACAGAGTTGTCAAAGCCTAACTGTCAGCACTCTGGGTGCCCCAACTACTCATTTAGTAAAAAGGAGGATGAAAGAAAGGGAGGTGCAAAGCTCAGATTCCGACCACTGCACTGGCACTCTCTTCACGGTATAGTGAGCGAAGGAGGGCCATGATGGAGAAGAAAAACAGAGATGATTCTTACAGGGCTTTTTCCCCTTATCCATAAAATCTCTGTAAGACTGGCTGCTGGCTTAAAATCGAGCAAGGCCCAGAACATTCCCCTGGGAGTTCACCTCTCCTCTGTGGTCTGCCTCCATCTGAGCCTCAGGAGCAGGGCCCTCACCCTGGAGCTGACCTGCTCTGGAAGGGCTATATATAGATGCCCTACCTTGGAAACTGGGCCACAAAAGTGCCAGCCATTTGTTTTGTTTGTTTTTTGTCCCCACTCGAGTCTCTGCCAAGAATAGTGATTGCAGCCACGGGCCAGAATGCAGAGCTGCTGCAGTGTAAGGACGCAGATAACACAGCAACAATTTTGGGTGCCCGTGGCAGTCAAGCTGCCATTGGCGCTGCTGGTGCCCTACTGAGGAACACATTCTGGACCTGCAGAACTGGCAAGGAGACTTCCTTGGACTGCAGGGGGGGATGTGGCCAGCTGAATGAGTAAAGGAGGAAACCTCTGCTCACCACCCATTTCTGAGTGACCTCCTGACCTTGAGCAAGGCCAGTAACCTTGACTTGGTTCATTTAGGACCCTCTTCCTTCTCCTCCTATCCAATGAGTCCCTGCTGACCAAATGACCCTATAACACTTTGCTCTCCTTATCCCCTGGCATTCAGTAAAATCCCTTTCCTAGGTCTCATTTACCCAGGAGGACACAAGCATCTCCTCCAAACCTTCCATCACACCTGATGTCAGCTGGAGCTGTCGAGTCGGCTGCGCGCCCCCCACCACACATGCACACACGCACACATGCAGACCTTGCCATGTCTCCCAGTGGGATGCAGAGTGTAAATTCATCTCTTCTTGTAAAGAATAATTGATGTCATTGCAGCTAAAATATTTTGCCCTGTGCCAAGTTGCCTTAACTGCTAGGGGTGATACAGTTCTGGCCCCTGCTCTTCCCTTTCGGAGGCGCACCGACATAAAAGGAGAGTACCACCTGGCTTCCAAGGATGGAGATGTTTTTTAGTGGAAAATCTATTGACATTGTGTTGCCATCAAAAACCAGCCAGAGGGTTAGGGCTCAATGCAACTTTTTAACGTTACTATATGACTGAAAAAGAAAAATTGCTATTGTAGGACCCTAAGAATATATACAGTCATTGTCTACAACCACGTGAAGAGCTGCCACAAAAAAGAGAGATTAGGTCATTTATTAATCCCCAAGGAAAGGCTCGGACAGTAGGGGAGGTTAATGGGAGGCAGATTCCCGCCCCATGTAGCCTATCCCGCCTGAAGAAGTGGTGAGCTCCCTGTCAGTGGGTGTGTTCAAGGAACATTGGACAGATTTCAAGATGAAAAATAGATTTCAGGAGACTCAAATCCAATTGAGGTTTTTTTCTTTTTTTAATTTTTTATTTAAATTCAATTTAGTTAACATATACCGAATTAGTAGTTTCAGGGGTAGAATTCAGTGATTCATCAGGTGCATATAACACCCAGTGCTCATTACATCAAGTGCCCTCCTTAATGCCCATCACCCTGTTACCTTATCTCCTCCTACCCTCTCCCCTCCAGCAACACTCAGTTTGCTCCCTATAGTTAGGCGTCTCTTATGGTTTGGAAAACACAAGCAAAAATGAATTTTTGGGACTTCATCAGGATAAAAACCTTTTGCACAGCAAAGGAAACAATCAACAAAAGTAAGAGATTTTTTTTTAATGGAGTTGAGGGCACAGATGTGTGTAAAAATAGAGGGTGATGTGAGCAATGGGGTTTCTTGTTACCTTTTCAGAGTTTCCAGTCTCTGTCCTCTTGTTCTTCTGGGGTTTCAGAACACACAGGGCTCTGGAAGGAATAAGACAGTGCATCACCACAGGACCCTCAAGGAAGGTGGGCTGAGGGAAGACGGGCCTCTCCAATCCAGAGCATCTGTGATTCTGTCAGGAAAAAAAAACACCCAGGAGATAAGGGGAATATTCCAAATCATTCCCAGATTGAATATTTAACAAAATTGGGTTTTGATTTTTTTTAATAAGGCATCAGTGGCTTTTTTTAAGCAACAAAGAGACTGTGTTATGCAAATTTCCCCTTAGGGCTTTCATTAAGATGTTAACATCTTTCTTGTCACAATATCTACCTTATTACAATGAGTCATAGTACTTCTCGATTCTCTTGCTGAGACAACTTAGTAAGATAAAGTCTCCAGGGTGAGAGTGGGGCTGAACTTGTGCTGTGTTGTTTTGTTTCGTTCTGTTTTTAAGTGAAAACTCCATCTTGAGAGTTCTAAGGACGGGGTTGGGAGATAGAATATCCAAAAAAGAGAACAGCCTTCCGATGTGGTGAGCCCAGTGGGCGGACCCAGCATCCTAGGTGAGGTAAGTGGGCTTGCTGTGTTCTGACGGCTCTGACTCAGCTCCCACTAGACCAAGTTCATATCTCTAGTGCTGAGAACATGCTAGAATCATTCGGCTTCTACCTGGGGGATAATATCGAAGCCCTCTGAAGACAGCCTTCATCTCTCCATCCCACCCTCAGCCCCCACTCTGGGCCATGGGTATGGTCACAAATGTCGTTTTTCCTCTGCAGGGACTCATTCCATGGTCCTAGAATGAAAAAGGAGGTCCCCCGGGGATGAGTGGTCTTTCGTGCAGGTCTGAGAGAGAGCAGGAGTATTTCCATTGAGTCCTGCACATGAGGGCTTAGAGCAGAGGCATAGGGAGTCCCCAGCAGCTCGGGCTCCCACTGCCCTGCAAAGCGGCACACTTGAGCTGGCCAGGCAGCCTTCAAGGAGAGGAGCCCTTCCTTTAGCCCGGGGATAGCCAAATCTGTGAAGAGCCAGAGAGTAGACGTTCCAGGCTGTCAGGACCTCTCTGTCATAATACTCAAATGGGCACAAAATAAGGGTGGCCATGTTCCAGTTAAGTTTTCTGTTTAAGGGGCGCCTGGGTGGCTCAGTCGTTGGGCGTCTGCCTTCGGCTCAGGGCGTGATCCCAGGTCCCTGGGATTGAGCCCCACATCAAGCTCCTCTGGGAGCCTGCTTCTTCCTCTCCCACTCCCCCTGCTTGTGTTCCCTCCCTCACTGGCTGTTTCTCTCTCTGTGTCAAATAAATAAAGAAAATCTTTTTAAAAAAATAAATAAATAAATAAATAAAATTTGGATTTCACATAATTTTTGCTTTAGTTTCAAGTCTTAGCTAGCAGATTGGAATAAAACGGGTGGCAGGCCTTAGTTTCCCAGCCCCTGCTTCAGGCGGGGCTCAATGATTAAGTCTTCTAGGCACTTGCAGGAGGCCCAGAACCGCTATGATGCACCACAGAGCTGCCCAAACCCCGGGGTTGGCTGACTCACCACTCGTGGGAGGTCTCCATCACAGCTCAGCCTTCTTTTGCCACCTGATCTCAAATGGAATGTTATTTCGAGGAAACCACGTAGAAGTGTTCAAAAATGCTTCTTTTCTGTCTGTTGGAATGTAAGTATGAGGGAGGGGAAGTAGCAAGGCAAAGGCCCTTCAGGGAGACGTTTGGCTCAGACAGAGAGCCTGATTACAAAACAATGCTTTTGGAATCATTTTAAGGAAGGTTGGTGCTAAATTGGGAAGGAAGAGGTGTGAGAGAGAAGTGAGTGAGAAACGCAGGATGTGTGGGGTGCCTGGGTTGCTTAGTTGGTTAAGCATCTGCCTTCAGCTCAGGTCATGATCCCGGGGTCCTGGGATCGAGCCCCGGATTGGGCTTCCTAAGCAGAGAACCTGCTTCTCCTTCTCTCTCCGTCATTCCCCTGGCTTGTGCTCTCTGGCTCTATCTCTCTGTCAAATAAACAAATAAATAAAATCGTTGAAAGAAAGAAACAGAAAAAGAAAGAGAGAGAAAGAAAGAAAAGAAAGAAAAAGAAAAAATTCATGATAGTCAATGGATCTTACATTTTGTGTTTTTCTCTTAAAGTCTTTGTATATACTTTTTCCATATATGTGAATAACTTTCAATTTGTGGCCATTGGTTGTATCATATTCTTTTGTACTGATAAGGTTCCACTTACTTAACCTCTCCCCAGTTTGTATTTTGGCCTACCCTGTTACAAGCAATGCCCCCAGAACATCCGTATAAAAACAGATTTTAATCTAATGGCAAAAAGAAGGAGAAACATTGCCTCAGAGTATGTGCTTGTGTGGGGGTTACTTATTTGTGGTCTGTCCTCCAGAATATTAACGCTGACACTGGTGATAGGAGATAACTGTCTGCAGAGAGCTGTATCAGCACTGGGTTTTATTATTTTAGCTTGTTTTTTTGCTAATGGATGTGATGTGGGAGCTCACAGTTGCTTTCTCTTCCTTCCTTTTTTTTTTTAATTAGGTGTGAGATGGATTATCTTCCTCACTAGCTTTATTATTGCATTTGAGATTTACTTACATTCTCTAGACATAGGCTCAATAGACATGTGGTTTCATCCCCTAATGATGTATGTTTTATATACTTGGAATTCAAACTTTTCTTTGTCATATCTGGGATACGTGTTTCCTATTCATTTCCTTTATATCTGGATTCTGTTTTTGCTCATAGAGTTTTAAATCTGTGTGGATCTTAACCTGTCCTCCTTATTGCCGAAAATGTTAGAATTCAAGCCAGGAAGAAATTAGGTCCCCTTCACAGTTTACTAAGGATAAGATTCTATTTTATTATTTTTTTAATATTGTATCTTGAATCCACCTAGATTTATGATGCCCTATGGTACAAATTAGGGGTCTTGATTTTTCTCCCCGTAGGTTCTAGTGATCACAATGAAACACACAATTATGTGTTTCCCCGTGGTTCCTTACATTCACTTGTCACATATTTTCATAATATTTCTTCTTTAGAGTCTCCTTCTGGAATCTCTGTTATCTCTCAGTGACCTATATTCTGTTTTTAAGCCAGTGCTATAGCATTTTAATAACTGTCATTGTGAAACAAAAAATGCCTGGAAGGGCAAGTTTCTAGCAACCGACCCAGTACCTGGCGTACGACCCAGTACCTGGCGTACCTTAGAGGCTCTTCAAATGTTCGCAGAAGGAATGAACAGACAAAGCTTTCCAAGCTCTTTCTATTCTTATATATCACGATTTGCAGTAACTTCTATTTAATTCTACGGAGTCTTTTCGCTGTTTATTTAATAGGATCTGATCTGTAAGAAAACTTGGAGAATCCTGAACAACACAGCCTTGGGTCATTCAAGGGGAGGTTTTCCTTCTCTCTTATTGGAATAAAGGAGTGTAGATACATGACATGGTAAGAATCTTACACGCTTCCCCTAATCCCCCTGCTTCTATTGTTTGGGTCACAAGATCCCAGCTACTTTAAATTCCATTTCTCCTCTATCTATTTCCTTGATATATACTTTCTTTGTCTTTAAAGCTTTGTTGTGGCATTTTCTGATCATGTTTCTCTGGTGATTAATTCTGAAAGGGACTCTATACAGATTAAATTCTATATTAAATAGCTCTGGGAAACGCTTTCCTATTATGTCCTTATTTATTATTTCCATAGTTGTTAAGCTTTCCTGCTATTTGCCAGAGACTGACTCTTCCAATTTTGTAGTTTATTTAATCATACTGTGTTCTTAATTCTCCAGCTCATCTTACGCCTCACTCATTTATTGTTGGGGTCGGTGCTCATCTCTTTTTCATTTCTAACAATATTTCGTTTTTACATGATATGTATTAGGCAACTATAATTTTGATCTATTTGTGCTTATTTTTGTTATTATTATTACTGTTAATAATAACCTTAAATTTTCTTTCATTTTTTTCCAGGCATATTTTCTCCATTGCCTGAACTGTGACTTGGGTGTACGTTGGTTTCACTTCTGTTTCATGGTTTTCCCCCAGCTTTTACAGCTCTCTTTATTCTTTTCTGCTGCAAAACTTGTATTAATAAATTTGGGGTACTTTAGGAGGGAGGGAGGGCACAGGGTTCTTTGACCATTGTTGAAATGTGTAATTGCCTGGCTGAGGAGAGGTCCAAAAAAAAATCAAAGTTATAGGTGATCGAAGGGGCAGGTGTGTGAATTGGCCTCGAGATGCATGAAAAAGAGGAAGCCAGAGGATGGCTTCCAACAGGAAGTGGCTGGAGCAAAGGCGAGAGCTGGAGCATCTCCAGGCTGGGCAGGGGGGCGGAGGGAAGAGCAGATACACACCTTGTGTCTGTAGGTGAAGAAATCTTGGGCTTTGAGTAGACCTGAAAGAGAAAAAAGAAGATAATTGCCTTCACAAAAACAGGCAGAAACTGGAGAAGTTTCTGGAGGACTGATGAGGCAAATTTATGATGCTACGTAAACATGAAAGCTTAATGGGAAGAGTTTAGCAAGAGGTCACGGTGGCACCTGACTTTACGGCCAATTAAAATTTAGAAACGGAGCCTTACCGCCGTTGGTAGCAGAGACGATAAATCAGATAATTAGGTTGGTTGCAGAGGATTAGGAAACAGGACAGTGTTGCAGCGCTGAGATCTCATGCAGCCCCACCCCTCATCCACACGCAGAAGGGAACGAGCAAGTGGTTCACGGGAACAAACAAGGTCCCAGTGGATTCGTATGTACGTCACAGAGAGCAGGCTGTGGGAGACACTAGGTTTGGAACCTAGAAATCCAGGGCTTGGAGAGGGAGATAGTATCCATGAGTTTCCTGCACTGCCCAGCTGAAAAGGGTCCTCACCTACTGCTCGAAGTGGCTCAGTCAGGGGACAGGTGTGAGAAGCACGACTCACCCACTGTCCCCAACCCCAGATGTTTGATGCTTGACAACGTCTGAGCTCACGCATCTTGTCCAGGTAGATTTTGCTTCTGGAATGAGAACTCACTATCCGTCAGGAGCTTCCAATCTGCTGTATGGTGTTGTGTTGTGGTTTTTTTATTGACCTCCCAGAATGGGACTAACAACACGGAGCAGACCGTATCGGAGACTGATTTGGGTGCAACTTGGGGAAGAAGTCCTCCAAGGGTAAAGTGGGCAGCCACGAGGATAGTGAGCTCCCTGCGTCCAGGTGCTGGATTCATCTTTGATGGGAAGACTGTGGATGGATTGCTAAGTATGTAAACTCCTGGACATGACCACCTTCAAGACCATCTTCCAAACCCGAGGTTCTGTAGATTAGGTGACGGGAGGCAACTTCCCGGTCTTCGTCCGGAGGGACAGTAGCTGCTCGCGACTGGTGACCAGGACCCTTCAGAGGCAGTCAGTATACTGGAATCACACCTTGGTCCTGCCAAGTCCTACAGGCTGCGTGACCTGGCATAGATCCTTTACCTTTCTCCAGGCGGTGAGATCATGATTTAAACGCATTTTAGCCCCAATCCATGAGTCCTCCTATCTGTGCCTCCAAAATTCCTCTTCCCTCCATACCTACTGCCTCAGCCTCTGTGGGACCCAAGTCCTATCTCAGCCAGACTATTACAAGTTTTCTAATGAGGTCCTTGGTGTCCTTCAGCGTCCTGGCCCCAGTCAGTCTTCCCTCGGCCTCCAGAGTGATCGTTCTAAAATGCAAATTGGATGACGTCACCCCCTTGCTTCAGAATGCTCAGAGGTCCAAGCACCTTTGTGATAAAGGTCAGCTTCGTTAGTATGGCCCACCAGCCTCCCCCCCCGCCCCCCCCCCCCCCCCGTGGGCTCTGTGAGAGCAGGGACCGTGCACAGCACCCCCAGGACCTAGCACCATGACTGGCCCTTGAAAGATCCCCCCGAACATTAGTTGAGTGAATGAATAAACCCATTTCCTGCCAGCCCTGGTGTTACCCCCTGTGTCAGCCCCACTCGTGACACTCTTTCTAGAACACAAGGCTTAGCACAGCTCTGCATTCTGAAGCGTTCTCCAGAGCTTCCCCCATCCCCCAGCCCCCGACAGGTGCCATCCCTGACATGCCCCCTACACCCTACCCTGCCTTTTCTAGTGGTTTCAGAACACAGAGGTTGTACGCTGTTCAGAACCCAGCAAGGCTTTGGAGAGCACAGCCACCTTTGAGAGCGTGTGCCTAAAAGGCCTCAGGATGCCCCATGGAGACAAAGGTCACGGCCCTGATAGGAAGCAATTAATGGCCTCTCCCCGCTCCAGGGGCCCCAGGTCTCTGAGAAGCAGTGAGAGCCACGGCTTTTCTTAGCAGGGAGGGAGACAGCCTACCCCAGCTCCCCTCTCCTCCTCCCATGTCCACCAAAAAAGGAAAAAATAAAATGCAAAAGGCCAAAAGGGGGAAGAAGGGGGCACCTTATAGGCTGAGGTCAGCGTGGAGGGGTTGGCTCCGCTCTAATGAGGAAGGAAAGCCCGCCAGGTAGGCCGCGGCGAGAGGAAGGCAGCAAGCAGCCGGTAATTTATAGGGAAGCAGGAACACTGCTGAATTTGACACTAGTAAAGGGAAGATGTCAGTTCAACATCTGCTCCCGACGCCTCAGCAACTAATTATTTCTGTGTGCACTGCGGTCGGCGGGGGATCTATGCAGGGGCAGGCTCAGGCCTGTCAATAAGCCTGAGTTTGACGGGCGAAATAAATCAGTAAACAAAGCAACACAGCCCACAACAACCCGACACCATGATCCCGGAGCAGCCTTCCTTGCGCCGTGGGACCAGCTGACCTCTGTGCGCCCAGCAGCGCAGGGGCAGACGGGGACCCCCCAGAGGATCTGCTGGTCTCTCCTTGGTGGTCTCAAGGAGCACTAGCCCCATCTCTGGGCCTCTGGTGCCAGAGCTGTTGAAAATTTCATACTCTGTCAGCTCCCATCTTTCTTGTTAGCACGATCTGTGAGGGCCGGAAGCACCTCACGGCTTTTCATAGAGGCTTTTTCTACTCGGGGTCTCCTAGTGGAGCGGATCGCCAAGAAAGTTGCTAAGTTTCTCTGGGAAGCTCTCTCTGCCTCTTTTCTCCTGTTTCACGGCCCAGTCCCTACCTCCCTCCACACACCCTTACCTCCCCGGGGTCTCCAGCAAGGGGAAACATCTGGCCTACTTGCCAGTTTAGCCAACGATTGCTAGTTTGCGTGTCTCTTTTTCCAGATAGCCAAGGATTGCTTCTGTAACCCTGGAGCCTAGTGCGAACCCAGAGCCCAGCAGATGTTTGAGGAAAGGAGGGAAAGAAGGAGGAATGATGTGACAGAAATAAATGAATGGGAGTAACAGTATGTCACCGCTCCACGACTGCCTGAAAAAGAGAACGCTTAATTCGAAAAAGCTAACTGGGGTAGGAAAATGAAGACCATGTCTGCATCCTTGAAACTTTCCAACCCCAAGAAGGAAGTCACAACCCTGGAAAGATGGAAAGGGGGATGAAGCGCCCCCCAGTCTGAGAAGGAACAAGTGGAAACAACCATAGTTGTGCGGGTCACTGTTGAGTGCTCTGGTTGGGGGCAGGGGGCAGCTTGCTGGGATGGGGAGGGGACAGAGTGACAAAGGTGAACAGGTACAATGGGCTGTGGCTCCAGACTCCACAGTCAGCATTGCTGTGTGCCTGGCTAAGCGCCATCAACTCTCTGAGACTCCGTTTCCTTTTGTGTAGAGTGGGGATGGGAGAACCTCTCTCCGAAGGTATCAGTAAGACAGTGGAGCTTCCCCGACTGCGCTTAGAAGCCTTTCAAAGATGCACATCTGATTCGGTTGCTTCTGCTGCAAACCCTTCCATGACCCCCCCCCCAGCACTGAGAAAAACAGCCAGTGTCCTCCACAGGGCTCACAAAACCCCCCATGACCTGTCCCACTCATCTTTCCAGCTTCACCTCACTCCTCATTTTTGCCTGGGCACACTGACCTTCTTTCAGGGTCTCAAGCTTAACTTGCTTCTCCACAGGGCCTGCTCATTTATGTGCTGGAATATTGGGTCCTTCCGTCTTCACCTAATTACTTCTACTCAGCTTTCAGATCTTCATGCAAATGTCACTTCCTCAGGAAAGTCTGTCCTGACCTCCTTGACCAGGTCGAATCCTCTTATAATAAAGGAAATTCCAAAACACACACCATCTCACCTCCTCCACCCCCAACAACCTGGCCCAAGTGCCCAGCATCTCCCTGCTCGGCTCCTGCAACAGCCTCCCACTGACCTCATTCCCACCATTCTTGCCTCAGGACCTTTGCATGTACTGTTCTCTTGACCTGGAATGATCTCCCCCCAGATCCTCCTCCAGTTCTCCTCGTTCCTTGCTCAAGACTCATCCCTCCGGAGGGGCCCTCCTAGGCCATCTTACCTAAAGTGGCCACTCAGTCACATTCTGACCAATTCTCCTGCCTTATTTTTATCATAGCACATATAAATACCTGAACTAACATTGTATGTTTATTTTGAAATTATATGTTTATTTGTGTTTTGTCTCCTGTGCTAGGACATAAGCTTCATGAGGGCAGGATTTCACTCTGCTCATTGCAATGTCCTCAGCTTCTTGGACAATGCCTGACACACGGAATGGATCTTCGGAGTACAGTGAATAGGGTGCCTGGCCAGCTCAGTCAGGACAGCATGTGACTCTTGATCTCAGGGTTGTGAGTTCAAGCCCCACATTGGGTGCAAAGATTGCTTACAAATAAAATCTTTAAAAAAATAAATAAAAAGAATACAGTGAACTCCTTTTGGTAGTAGTATCTTGATGGCTTTTGACTGATTACTGTCCACCTGTCCCACTGAAAGTCACGCTCTGTCAGAGGGGGGCCGTGTTAGGGCCCAATAACCTCCCCAACGCATAGTAGACACCCAATAAACACTGAGTGAGGAAATGCATGTGCACGATGATGGCTTCATGGAAGTGGAAAATTATTAAGTAAACACAAACGTAAGGCTCCATTACAAAAGCAATGTGGGGTTCAGTCGATCTCCCCATCATGCTTGCTAACACGGAGAAGCAGTGCGGTGGATAATTTCATCTGCGCTCTGCAGGCTCAATTCTCTCTATCTCTCTTCTCAAGGCTTTTTGGAGGGAGGGGCAGGCTCAGGGGAACACATTCCCCTGCCTTTCCAACGTCTCCTGTCCTTTGGGTTCAGGCACGGCACACAGACTCAGCGGTAGGGTCTCCCAACTTGCTTCCAGTCCAGCCATTAACCATTTCCCCCCATTCAGTGCTCAGAGTCACTCCCTGTCCTTTTCCACATGGGCAGCCCAGTGCCGTTGCCCTCTTACTCACAGGCAGCCTACAAGCTCCGCCCGACCTGTGGCAAACACCCCTCCTGTCTCACGCCCCCCAAATGACACGGACGAAGCTGAGAAGACACCAGGAAAGAGCTGTGAGCGCGTGCAGGTTGATGGTCTGTGATGCTGTAAACTTCATTGCCACATATTTGAGAAGACAGAAATAAGTTACTGGCATCTCTGCCACTCTGAGGAAACATAGCCGTTCCCGACTCCGGGATATAAAACTTTATAGCACCCCGCTCTCTCAGAGCACCGTAACTCACCTTCCAAAGGAATTCATCAAAACCCAGCCACAGTTTATGTCATCACGGCATTTAGGGTGGTGATTCAAATTACTATAAGCCCTCCAGAATTAGTCCAGGGCTCAAGGAAGGTAGGGTATAGACACCGAAGCAGACGGACGAAAACATCGATAGCCATAGTTGTGAACTCCTTTTCTGTTCTGCTGCGATCTTGGTCAATATCTTTTGATCCATCCAAGGTCTGTCTCTAGGAAAGCACAGGAAAAACCAATGGAAAACATTGCAGGGGAGTCCTTTTCAAACAAGATTGCTGTGGTGTTTTTCCAACTTTGCATTTTGAGGTTTTAAAATGGGACCATTATTCTTTGACCTCGTTTCCAACGTTCCCGTGCTAACTAAGCAGCACTGACCCTCGGCTTTGGGAAGAGTGCGCGGATGGAAGACCTACTTATTAATCATGGGACACAGGACAAGGCATTGAATCATACTGAGCCTCCACTTCCTCCCCTATAAAATCGGGATGCTCGATTCTGCCTCATAAAACTGTACTGAGAATTAAGTGAGATCATCTTGGGAGCTTATAATAAATGCTCAGCAAACATCACCCTCCTTTTCTGGAACACCATCTCCGTTCACAGCTTCCCTCCGTTAACAGCCTTCGTGTCACGTTGTTACTGACTGTTGTTGCTTCTGCTTTGAAATTCTNTAATTTTTTTTTTTTTTTTTTTTTTTTTTTTTTTTTTGTGCTTCTTCCTGTGTCTGTTCTGACTTCAAACTAGAATACAAACTCCTTGGAGACAGGAACTGCTTTTTCACTTTCTTCGGTAAATCATGATTTCACGACATCTATTTTGACCTCTGTACAAGACACATCAAGGTTCTGTTGACATGGTGGACGGTGGCATCAGAGAAAAGGTGCTCTCCGGAGGTTCTCAGGAGAGCTGAGGGAGGGCTAGGCCTCCAGCACTGGGCTTTCACGCTTTGCAAGCAGGAGGGAAGCTCCCATCCCAGAAGGGGAAATTCTCCTCTCCTGTGGCCCTAAAAAGGCAGCTGTTTTGTTTTGTTTTAGTTGGTAACCTAAATATCACATGGAGTGCTAACCCAAATCCCCATAATAAAATCTGGATAGGGACACAGAAGGTCAGGTATAAGGCCGCCAGATTTAGCACATAAAAATGCAGGATACTTATTGAAATTTGGATATCAGCTAAATGACAAGTAATTTTATAGCATAAGCACATCTCATTCAATATTTGAGGCACGCACTAAGAAAAGTTATTTGGTGGTTAGCTGAAATCCAATTTTAATGGAGCATCCCCTATTTTATCTGGTAACTCTAGTCAGGTAAGGGCAACCACAAAACAGCTAGATAGAGAGGGGCAAGGATAAGGAAGAGGGAGAGAGAAAAAAAGCAAAAAACCAAAAACTTTCCATTCAAAATGAGGCTTCAAACCAAAATCCCAAAATATGTAAAGAAATTAAAACTCATACAGCCAGCCAGCAAAGCATTTGCAACACAAATTCACTGCAGATGAAATTCTTTTTTTCAACAAACGGCAGTGAGACTAATCCATTTATTTGGGGGTTAATGTAGTACCAGTTATTTATTTCTTACCAAACACATCAAGCATGCTAAAGATTAAAATTATTTATTGGGTCTTTTTTTCCTTTTTGAAAATAATGTGTATGGAGTAAAGATTTTAAAAATCCAAGCCAAAATATAGTAAACAAATAAATAAGGAATATAAATAAATTATACCACGTTGTACCATGTAGAGACAGATAATCACTGCTCTGTTTTTGGTGCCTTTTAACTTAAGATATGAAGGACAGAAAGAAAAAAAGTCAGTCTTGTCAAGCACTAACTGAAGAGCAACACAGAAAGAGAGCAGTATGTGCAAAGGTCCTGTGGTAGGAAAGGTCTTGTGTTTAAGGAACTAAATATGGACCAGAATGGCTGGAGTGAAGAGGGTATCAGTGAGATATGAGGTTGTGCAGTTGCCAGTGGCCAACCAGTTCACACAAGCCTTGCTTAGGTTTATCATTTTATTCTATGTGCAGTAAAGAGCAATAATGTTTTTTGATTTTTTTTAAAGATTTTATTTTTTTACTTGACTGAGAGAGAGAGCCAGAGAGCACAAGTGGGGGGAATAGCAGAGGGAGCAGGAGAACCAGGCTCCCCGCTGAGCAGGGAGCCCGAAGCAGGGCTCAATCCCAGGACCCCAGGATCATGACCTGAGCCAAAGGCAGACGCTTAACCTTGACTCACCCAGGCACCCCATTGTAAATGGTTTTAAGCAGAAGTGGATGTATTTATTTTAATAATTAGCTATGACATTTCTTTTTTTTATAGAACACTTTTTTAAATTGAAATACAACATTGTATTAGTTTCGGGTGTATAGTATAATGGTTCACTATGTGTATATATTGTGAAACGATCACCACAGTAAATCAAGTTAACATCCATCACCACATATAGTTATAAATTTTTTTTATTTGTGATGAGAACTTTTTAGATAAGGTTAATTTTACACAACAGTTGAACAAAGGTTTTTCAGTACTTTATCTTTAGTATCTCCCTAGAGAAAAGTGAAACAATAACTTCCAAAGTGAAAAGAATAAGAAATGATTAAACTAAACTAAGCAATAAAAAAATAAAGATAGTGAAATAAGAAAAAGAACCCATTAGAAATCTAAGAAATTATTTTTTTTAAGATTTTATTTATTTATTTGTCAGAGAGAGAGAGCATAAGCAGGGGGAATGGCAGGTAGAGGGAGAAGCAGGCTCCCCACCAAACAAGGAGCGTGATGCGGGACTCGATCCCAGGACCCTGAGATCACAACTTGAGCCGAAGGCAGATGCTTAGCTGACCGAGCCACCCAGGCATCCTAAAATCTGAGAAATTAAAGAAAAATATCACTGAAATTTTACATCCTTAATCATTGGTAAAAACTCAGACAGGGCACTATTAAAGAAAGGCTTTATAATCTGGAAGATGGAACAAAGGAATTCGCTCAATTTATGTACTACAGTTAAAAGACAAGAAGGAACAATTGAAAGAGAGGCTTTTACATCCATCTAATTCCAGAAAAAGAGAAAATGAAAAGAATGACAGAGAATCAGTATTTGAAGAGATAATTGCTGAACTCTTTCCAAATTTGGATGAAGATGTGAGTCATTAAATGAAAAATACATTCAAGTTATCTAGTAAAATAAATAAAAGCAAATCCAGTCACAGACATGTTAACAGATACCAAGGTTGAAGGAGAAATCTTTAAAGCTACCAGATAAGAAGACAGAAGGACTAGACTAATAGCAGACCTGTCACCCACAAAAGCAGGTGCCAAGGACAGTAGACTATCACCCTCAATGGGCGAAGGGAAAGTAAATATAAACCTAGGACTGAATTTTGCTGTTAGCATCAAAGACCTAAGAACAGAGACTTAAACCAAACTAAGAGGCAGCCCACAGAATGGGAGAAGATATTTGCAAATGACACTACAGATAGAAGACTAGTATCCAAGATCTACAAAGAACTTCTCAAACTCAATACACGTGAAACAAATAATCAAATCAAAAATTGGGCAGAGACTTAAATCAAATAGAGTTCATTGTCGGAGGCACCTGGGTGGTTCAGTCAGGTAGACGTAGGACTCTTGATTTCAGCTCAGGTCATGATCTCAACATTGTGAGATGGAGCCCGTGTTGGGCTATGCACCCAGCGGGGGGCTGCTTATCCCTCTCCCTCTGCTCCTCCCCTTGTTCTCTCTCTCTCTCTCTCTCAAATAAATACGTAAATAAAATCTTTTTTTTTTTTTAAAAAAGAGTTCATTGTCTCAAATCAAAGGAGTGTGGAAGGGGCAGCCTAGAGAGGCTATCACAAAACCTGGAATCCCACTCCCCTTGCTTCCGCTCTGCTTTCCTTAGCTTGTGGCTTCTCTCTTCATTGTCACATGGAGGCTCCCATGTCCCACCAAAGGACAAGGGTAAAAGTGTGTCCCTCTAAGCTAAGTTGGGCCCCTTTAGGAAGATTTCCCCCCCTCAGTGTTTCCTGCTTACATCTCATTGGCCACTCATGACTATAAGAGTCTGGAAAATGTAATCTTTCTGCTGAGCATACAGTTGCCCCAAATAAAATTAGTGTTCCAATTCTGTTTCTAAGGAAGAAGGAGGACAAGAGTGTGGGCTAGGCAGCTAGCGGTACTGCCACAGCTATTATTTAAGAGTGTAAGCAAAAGAAAAACATTTCTATCCATAAAAAATACCAAAAGAATTTTACAGCCTCTCACTAAAAGCATTATCAAGGACATACTTCATTTAGAAACAAAGTAAACCCATAGGGAAGATACGGATCACAAGTAGCAATGGGGACCATAGCAATCTATAAAACATGCCAGGAAGTGTCATTGCAATTTAACATAAAAAAAATAAATATTATTTTTTTGTTTTTAAAAAGGTAAAACTAAACTGCTATCAAAAATTACAAGATGGTGGAAATATTTCAATGTGGCAAAGTATTAAGATTTTATAAAGCTGGTGGTGAGTATATGAATTATATTCTTTATATTTGTCCGTAAGCATGGAACAATTGACAATCGGAAATATTAAGAGAGGCGATGTTTAGAAGTTTAAAACATCTATAGGTCAAAAGATATCACATCACAAAGTTAAGAGGTGAGAGAGCAAGACCAGATGCTAAATGTTTGCAATATAGCCAATGGGGGGAAAATGTCAGTATCTAATCTATGGAAAGTTACTACATATCAATAGAGAAAAGCCAAAACCCAATGGAAGGAGAGGGAAAGGATATGAATGCAATTTTGTAAAAGAAGAATACAAATGGCTATTAAATGTTTTTAAAAGATGCTCATGCTGTAATCAGGGAAATTCAATAGAAAACAAAAATAGGGTATTCGTTTTTTACCCACCAGAGAAATAAATATTCAGAAAATTGAACATACCCAGTCTTGGCAAGAGAGAAGAGAAGGGCTACTCCTGAACCCTGTCAGTGGACATGACATTTTTTTTTAAAGATTTATTATTTATTTATTTATTTATTTATTTATTTACTTGAGAGAGAGCGAGCACAGCAGGGAGGGGCAGAGGGATAGGGAGAGAACCCCAAGCAGACTCCACAATGAGCGCAGAGCCCCGTACGGACCTCAATCTCACAACCCTGAGATCAGGACCTGAGCCAAAACCAACGGTCCGACACTCAACTGACTGCACCACCCAGATGCCCCAGTGGCTAAGTCATTTGGCAAAACCTGTTTGGATTACAATTTGGTAGTACTTAAAATGTTAGAATATCTGTGCTATTAGACATGTAGTTACACTTCTAGAAATCTACAAAACCCACTGAACGTGTGCACAAAAGCAGACACGTTAGAGTGATCATTGCAACACTTACTACAATCATCAGAAACTGGGACTAACCTAGATGTCCAACAGTCCCAGAACGGATAAACAAACAATGATACATCTATACTAGGGAGTGTCATGGAGCCATATAAAAAAGGAGCGGGCATCTAGGGCGGGACATACTGTGAAACACAGCAGGCCAGCAATGAATACAGCAGGAGCACGCGCATGCTGCTTCAGAATCAGCCGTGAGGACGCTCTGTGCTTGGAACAGAAACTAGAAGGACACCTGCTGAAACACTGAGAGTGGGGAATGCCAAGAAAGAGCACAGGAAAGCCGCGGTATAGTCTTCTGTACTGTGTGAATCATTTAGAAGATTTAATATTTAGGGGTGCCTGGGTGGCTCAGTCGTTAAGCATCTGCCTTTGGCTCAGGGCGTGATCCCGCTGTTCTGGGATCGAGCCCCACATCAGGCTCCTCTGCTGGGAGCCTGCTTCTTCCTCTCCCACTCCCCTGCTGTGTTCCCTCTCTCACTCTGTCTCTCTCTGTCAAATAAATAAATAAAATCTTTAAAAAAAAATTAAAAAGATTTAATATTTAAAAGGCAAGAAAGATAGTAAATGTTCTGGAAGGAGTTCAGGAAACATTGTTGGGCTTCGTTTTCCTCATATATAAAGTGAGCATAACTGCACCTGCCCTTGTTCTAATCTGACCCAGAGGTAGGTGGTGAGGTTCCAGTGACTACATTAAAAGAGCAATGAACACATATTTGGGGAAAAAAGAGAGAGAGAGACCATATTCAAAATAATGGATTATTATGGAATAAGTGGGGCCAGGCATTTTCCATACATTCCTCATATGAAAGAGATTTTAATGTCCTAGTTATCTGGCCCAGAACATTTAGTGGTAAAACCAGTCTAGTGAGTGGCAGAGCAGGGGACTGAACCAAAGGGGCTCTGTCTCCATGCTTTCCCAGAAACCCCAAAGTTCAGCAAAGTTGAGAATCCATAGCTGCAATGAGTTCCTCTTAGTCTGCCCCACTCTCCAACTAGGGGACCTTGGGCAGGTCACTAAACCGTTCTGTGTCTCAGTGTTCTCTTTTTGTAAAATGGGTATAATCATAGCACCTACTACAGAAAGTTATCATAAAAAACACAGCAGCACCCAGCACAGTAGCTGGTGTGGACGTGTTGGCTCTCACTATTATTTGCTTCATTCATCAGGTTGGTCAATGGGGGAGAGAATCATTTTCCCAGGCTCCACTGCTGTGGGGTTGAGTAAGGAGTGAAAAACTTAATACGAATCTCTTTTCTCCCTTCAGAATACTTTGCACACAAACAAACAAAAGTCTTTAGTATCTTCTTGGTCCCCAATTCTTGAGGACATCTCCGCCACTCCCTGTCTGCTCTCATGGCAATTAAAACCCTCGCCAGTCCCAGAAATGGGAGCTTCCCCTTCATATGGTGCCCACAGCCAGCTCCCCTCTCTTAGGATGCCCCGGCCCTACTTACTGCTCATGAATCCACCCTGCCAAACTAAAGACCAACATTCGGGGTTTCCAGAGCCAGCAGATGGATCAGCGGAGGGCAAAAGCCAAATGTCCGTGTCGAGGCTTTCCTTTGAGGGGCATCGTGAAACTTGGTGTTTCCTTCTTAAATTGTACATCTCCCCAGGACATGGAATGTCTGCTCCTCTGTCTGCCCCAGCACACCGAGGGCCTGACTGAGCCCAGCCCCCTCTCCTGTGACAGGCCACCTCGTCCCAGCTTCTCACAGACCTCCCAGAAGTTCACGCACCCCTGTCCACTCCTTCTTCATTCAGTGGGGAAAGAGGTTGATGGACAGCTAGAAGACGTGTCCCCTGTGCCAGCCACGCTGGGGAGCGAGGCTGTGAAGTCCAAGAGCTCCAGGGACGGAATGGCTCCGCCTCTTCTCGGGGACATGTGGAAGCAGGGGCTGGCCCTGTCCTAGGCTTCCCTCACTTTGTGCTTTGGGGCTCGGAGTTGCCAAGCAGTATCCTCCCACTGGTAGGTAAAATGGCTTAGGGAAGTACAGAACAGCAGTGAGCCAAGGATAAAGAGGATAGAGAAATAAAAAAGAAAGCCGGAGAGATAAAAAGAGCCCTCGGGAAATGGCAGCTGCAGAGGGCAGCAAGATGCTTTCATCCTTCAGCAAAAGAACAGCATCTGATTCTCCATGTTTGCAGATCTTTGCAAATTGAAAAACATTTCAGGAATGTGGAAAGGCAGTGCTCTCTCTTGCAGCAATGTGACTGTAGCCTCTTTGACCTAAAGGGGTGGCTTTGGGCAAGTTGCTTAATCTCGCTTAGCTGCAGTTTCCCCTTTGAAAGACAGGATAATCATCTTGTACCATGTAAGGCGGATTGGGCTTTAACAACATAGAGGCTTATTATCCTGTCATGTGTAGGCCGTTCCAAGATGCCGCGGCAGTTCCATAGCCATGGGAGACTCCAGGCTTTATTTTACAATGTCGCCATCCCAGGCACGTGGCTTCCAACTTCAGGTTCATCCCATGGTCCAAGATGGCTGTCAGAATACCAACCATGGTGCTGAATCCTAGGTAGAAATTAGAAGGAAGAAGGGATGGGCAAAAGGGCATACTCCCAGCTGAGTCAGCTCCCTTCAAAGATTTTCCTGGGTCTCCTCCTCCTCCCCCCACCAAAAGAATTTTTTTTTCAAGATTTTATTTTTTTATTTGACAGAGAGAGACAGCCAGCGAGAGAGGGAACACAAGCCGGGGGAATGGGAGAGGAAGAAGCAGGCTCACAGCGGAGGAGCCCAATGCAGCACTCGATCCCAGAATGCTGGGATCACGCCGTGAGCCGAAGGCAGACGCTTAACGACTGAGCCACCCAGGCGTCCCCCCAAAAAAACTTTTTTTGCTTACATCTCATCGACCATCCCTGGCCGTCAGGGAAGGGAGGCTGGGAAATGTCTTCTAATCTTGCACGTCACCACCTAGAGTAAAAGGAGGCATCAGTTAGCAAGGAAGCAGATGAGAGGAGACACTGGGCAGGTAGTCTGGGCTATAAAACCCCAGAGAGTCATTAAAGAACGACAGGAAATAATGCATGCGAATAAGCACTTTGTAAGCTCAGAGAGTGTGCAGCTGTTCGCAGTCACACTCCCCTGTATATCCTGTAGAGTGGAAAGTGGGGAGCACAGAGGCACTCAGGGTCAGTA
This sequence comes from Ailuropoda melanoleuca, assembly GCF_002007445.2. Classification (NCBI taxonomy): domain Eukaryota; kingdom Metazoa; phylum Chordata; class Mammalia; order Carnivora; family Ursidae; genus Ailuropoda; species Ailuropoda melanoleuca. The sequence goes on from NC_048225.1 coordinate 79,335,286, forward strand.
GTCAGTAAATGATAGAGCTGGGATTCCAACTTACGCCCATCTATGACTTTCCTGTCCCTCCTCTTCCAGCAGGAGAGAGAAAGAATGGCAGGTTTTTCTTAAGAAGTCTGTTGTGGGGGCGCCTGGGTGGCACAGCGGTTAAGCGTCTGCCTTCGGCTCAGGGCGTGATCCCGGCGTTATGGGTTCGAGCCCCACGTCAGGCTCCTCTGCTGTGAGCCTGCTTCTTCCTCTCCCACTCCCCTTGCTTGTGTTCCCTCTCTCGCTAGCTGTCTCTATCTGTCAAATAAATAAATAAAATATTTAAAAAAAAAAAAAAAGAAGTCTGTTGTGATTCTGTGCAGGGGAGGTCAGCAGTCAAGTGTATACAGCCCAACGCCTACCCTGCCGAGTCTGGATTTCAAGGCGCGGGGATTCCCTTGCGAGCTGAGAGCCTTGGCTGCTGTCCACTGAGTGTGGACCACTGGTGTCCCCCAGTCACCTTCAGTCTCGGTGAGCTCTGTTCACAATGTCCTCTTTGAGATTATGGATGCTTTTAATTTTACCTTTTACCAATGGCCTTGGGACCAGAGGCCTTCAGGCACGAGTGCCTATAAATTGCATTGTATCACATTATTAATTACTGTGTTATCTGGAGTCAACTAACTGACTGATGCTTTGGCAAGCAATGCCGTGAAGTAGAAATCTTCCCTAGTCCCTTCCTCCCTGCCTCTCTGCAGCTCACAGGGAGAAGGCAGGGGATCATATGCCCGAAGCTGTTTTGAACCCTTTGGAAGAACCAGCTGTGGCTGTGGGAGGCCCCTGTCCCATGGGGGTGGGAAGCACTGTGTGTGCATAATGAGAGAGACGTTAGCTCACTGGAAGCAGAATGATGCGGACGGACACTCTGGGGTGTCTGAAATCCAAGACAAGGTGTGGGTGGGACCAAGAGAACACGGACCATCTGCAGATTTGGAATTCGGTTAGTTTGTGAGGACAAGGTGCTAGAGAAAAGCTGTTGGGCTGCGAGCATCCAGGAAGGGCACAGCCAGCCCTCTGAAATACAGGATCTGCCTGGAGTGCAGGCAGAAAGAAGCTGGAATTGTTCGAGAAGCCTGAGAGGGGGCCTTGCTGCATAGGCCCCAGAGGGATGTCAGCTGGGCAAATTGATCAACGGCTCCACAGGCCTGTCCTTGCTGGGCATCTGTGGCTGTCCCCCAAGACTCCCTCGACTCTGTAGTCACTTCCTGAATTCCAAGTAGCACCTCAGAGGTCAGCACTTGGGGTACCTCCACCCAGAAGAGGACCGTGAAAATAAAGGGTCAGCCCAGGGACCTGCTCTACAGAAGGGAGCCCTTCTTTCTCCTTGGTCCCCTCTAGGGCCAGGAGCCTGTAACTAATGCAGAGACCCTCTGGATGAAGGGCCATCCCCAAAGGTTTCTCACAGGCTTTGATGACATCCCAGGATAATTGAGGCAGGGCTGCTGGTGGGTGGTGGATTTTTGAGCTGCGGGTGACAGGTGGTAAAAGCACCCCCTCTCTGTCTCCCACCATCTTCCGAGAGGTCAGACAGGCTGAGTCAGCAGTCCCGATGGGCCTTCAAGAGGGAGGCGAACACTTGGCCTCTTCCTGCTGCAGCTCTACAATGAGCAAAATCACATACAGAAGATTAAATCATGTACGTAAACCCTTCACGCTGTGTCTGGTGCAGACTAGCTGCCTACAGGTGTCAGCAGCCTCTCCCGGCACAGGGCTCCTCCCTTGAGTCGTCTGAATGGGATCCCAGGTGGGGAGAGCCCGCAGAAGCAGGTGGTGACTCCGAGGAGGAAGTGTTCTGATATCCCAAGACCGAGGCTCCAGGGACCAGGAGCTGTCACACACAGGGAAGGTCTGGCTCCTCCATCTTTCTAGTTCAAGAATGAGAGCCACTGGCAAAGCTTGGGAGAGAGGCTACACGTCATAAAGAATTCAGGCTCAGATGGGGTCCAATCTCTGCCATGCTCTGGTTCGATCCTCTCAGGCAAGTTGCTGAACCTCAGGTTAGCCTCCATCACCTGGTCTATGGAGCGAGCGTCATCATGCCCCCCTCCGCAGGCCAGCAGTCTCCGAGGAAAGCCCCCGACCAGCCCTGATGGTGCCAGCAGCCAGGGAGCCGGAGCCAGCACGCACGGCGCCCCACGGCCCCCACCGGTTCCTCCCGGATCCTCTGCCAGAGAGAGGCCACAGCCGGGCAGCTGAAAGCTTTCCCTTCCCTGGGTGTGGATGAGCATGCAGGAAAACCGCCGAGATGAGGCCATCTCTCGTGGGCCTTCCACCCGGACTGCACACTGCTACCATCATCAGACAGGACCCTGCCCAGATCCACAGCCCTTTGGGGGCAGGATAAAGGAGGCAGGAAACTCCAGTCCAGGGAAAGGTAAGCCGCAGGGATCATACGCCTGGAATGAATGAGGCCTCGGGCTTCTCATAACCGATGGCCAAGGTGAATTCAGACGCATCCTACTTTCTCATGCATGCGCGCGCATGGACACCTACACAGCACCTGAACAGGCTGGACACATACTTTTAAAACCTGCACTTGAAGTTGATGAAAGCAGAACACCTTTACGTGGCAAGCGAACACTTGGCATCTTCCCTGGTACATCAGTAACAGTCGGCAAAATCCCCACTTGCCAAATTACTGCGAAAATCAAATCACACACAGAAAACGCCTCACACGGTGCCTGATGCAGATAGTGCTTAACAGATGTTAGCGGTGTATTGTGGCGTACGGACTCATCCCAGGTCCCCTCACGTACAGTCATGCAGGTTGTGCACTGCCCCACTCTAGGAGACACCAGTCCCATAGATTATCATGTGCATGGCCCTTCCCAGATTTGGGCAGTGTACTTCCTACACCACCATACATGGTAGGCTGCTGACGGCCTTACTCAGAGCAGAATGCAAACCACTCCAGGACATCCCTTCTGCCTTTGACTCTCAGCTGACCTTCCTATCCCTTCACGTGCTCTTCCCCCAGCTCTAAATCACCCCACTGGTGGAGAGCCTAAGTGGGGTAGCCAGCCAGGAAGGCAGTGTGGGGAAAACTGAAGACAGTCTGCTTTCTTTGCTGCCTCTCTCAAGGTTTACCTGAATCTTTAGTCTCTTGTCATTTTTTAGGGCCAGTGGCTGATTTTTGAGACACAGTGTGCTGCCTGATACCTGGATGCCTGGGGGCCTGGTTGGGCTACCTTGTGGCCACCAGGTGGAAAAAGGATATTGGGGGACCGTGGGGTGTCTTACCCTCAGCACAAGCTGGAGAAAGAAACCACGGGCTGCTGCTCTTTCAACTTCAGTGATGTGAGTCCCAACCCCATGTCATTTATCTGACGAGCCTGTGAGGCAAGGCCGGAGCCTGGCTCTCAAGGCCAGCCAGTTCCCAGTGCACTAATGACACTTGACAGACACCAAATCCTTGCAATTTCCCAACAAAACCTTGATGCTCCTCTCCCAGGGCTCCCAGGAAACACTCCATTGCTTCCCCAGGTTTTGCTCAACTGGTTCTACTGATTGCCAACAATCCCCAGCTGAGCGGGTTCCTTGTGCTCCAGCCCTTCCCTCCCTCTTAACCCTTCTCTGCCCGCTCCCTGGTCCCCTCTTCAGCTGGGGAGCCCTCGGAGAAGCTGGACAGACAACACATCTTGATTTATTCTGCTTAAAATAACGTCCCCTGTTCGTGCCTGCTTTCTCTGGTTGCTGAAATGACGCCCGCAGGTTGGCGGGGCCAGGTTGAAGATGCACTAATTTAATGGTACAGGACTCCTGGGTTCCTTCAGATATCATGTGCCAAATAGTAAAAGGTGGCAGCCCTTCCCTCAAAACGGCTTTGCACAAGACAAGACACAAGACAGAAGCAGACTCACAGCCAGATTTCAATCCTCTACGCTCTGCTCCAGTTCTCGTTCTTAAAACAGAGAGGGTGGGCTTTCCTGTGCAATTATTTTAATTATGGAATAATTCAGACTTACCAAAAGAAAGGCCAAATAATATCATAAGCAACTATGTATCCACCACCTAACTTAAAAAAGGGAAATTTTGAATGTGTGGAAAGCCACAGGGTATGCCAATCCCATTTTCTGTTCTCCTACCCCAGATGTTACCACCATCAGAAATTGGGTCTGTACTGTCCTCCTCTGTCTTTATACTTCGTACGATTTTGTCACCTTTTTATCTTGAGATACTTGTGGCTTCACATGCAGAGGTAAGAAATAGTAGCGAGAGCCCATGCCGCCCACATACCCTTCACCCAGCTTCCTCCGGTGCCAACGTCTTACAAAACTTTAGCGCAATATCACAACCAGAAAACCAACGTTGATACAACCCACTAACCTTGTCCAGATCTCACCAGTTTTACACACCCTTGTGCGTGTTTGTGATGCATGAGTGCACGTGTGTGTGGACACTCAGCTCTACTCAGCTCTATGCGAGTTTTCCTCATGTAAGATCCACGTGACCACCGCAGTGAGATACAGACAAAGCTACCTTCCTCTCTTCCCCCTCAGGCCCCTGACAACCATTCGTCTGTTCTTCATTTCTATTATTTTGCCATTGCAAGTTATATAAATGGAATCCTATTGTGTAATCCTTTAAGATTGGTTTTTTTTCAATCAACAGAATGCCCTTGAAATCCGTTTAGTGTTGCATCTATCAGTGGTCTGGTCCTTGTTGTCGCTGAGTAGGATTCCAGTGTATGGATGTACCACAATCTGTTTAACCAGTCGTCCGGTGGAACATGGCCCAGGGTTTCCAGTTTGGCGCTCTCACAAATAAAGCTCCTGGGAACACTTGTGCAGAAGCTCTTCTGTGAACATAAGTTCTCATGCTTCCGATGTGAATGGCTGAGATTGCAATTGCTGAGCTTTACGGTAAGCACATGCTATTGTTTTTAAATATGACCCTTCTTTGAAACATATAATGGGGGGCGCCTGGGTGGCTCAGTCATTAAGCACCTGCCTCCGGCTCAGGGCGTGATCCCGGGGTCCTGGGATCGAGCCCCACATCGGGCTCCCTGCTGCACCGGGAGCCTGCTTCTTCCTCTCCCACTGCCCCTGCTTGTGTTCCCTCTCGCTGGCTGTCTCTCTCTCTCTCTCTGTGTCAAATAAATAAATAAAATATTTAGAAAAAAACATATAATGGTATCACACTGTGTCTAATTCTTCTGCGCCTCACTTCTCTCAGCACACGCTCCTTCNCCTCACTTCTCTCAGCACATGCTCCTTCCATCGTATTCGTGCCGATATATGTAGATCTAGCTTATTTACTTGTACTGATATGCAGTATTCTGTTGTATGAAAATGCTACAATTTATGTAACCATTCTAGTTCCCATTCTGAAAGGCCTAAAATTGTGGCATGGGAATGGTTTTGTAGGCAAGAAAGTAATTTGCCTTCCTAGTTTTAGAATGTGGTAACATGGAATAAGCCTTAACTAATCTAGAAGACAAGATTTGGTCATTTGGTCTTGATTCTGTTCACTAGATTACCTTGGTAAAGTCACTTGACCTCTCTGAGCTCATCTTTCTCATCCGTAAAATGGGAACTTTAATAATAATAATAATAAAAACTACTCGACTTAATTCTTAGGGGAATTAAATGAAAATATAGTATGTATATTAAAATAAACTTGCTGAAAAATGGTAATTACTTTTATTAGTTAATAATTATAATTAAATACCAATTATCACCAATGAAAAGAACAACCAAAGTAGGCTCCCCATGCAGGGGAGCCATGAATATTCACGCCAAGTGGGGATAAATAAAAGACTATAAATTTGAAAATCCAATTTCAAATAATTTCTCCCATTGTCCCCCTAAACTGGCTTGTCAAGCCTGTCCTGCATTGGAGGTTGAAAATGTCATCAACGAACAAGGTCAAGGTAACCCCAGAGGTCCTGGTCCTGACCTGGCTCTAGGGTGGCGATTGTTACCGCACTTCACAGATGAGGAATCAGAGGCTCAGACACTGAGGATCGCACACGAGCTGGGCTCCACGGGCTTTAGTCTGGATCCAGAGTCCACGCTCCTCCAACTTCCTCTCTGCCGTGAGTGGCCTCCGGGGAGCCCTGGGTTACCCGTGCTCGGCGTGCCCGCAGAGGGTGTGAGGCGGTGGGCTCCAGGTCTTCTCGGAGCGGGCAAGAGGCTCCTCCCTGTGCCCACCCCCCCCGGGGCCCTCTCCCTGTGCCTCTCCAGAGGCCCATCCGTCCTCCCAGGCCCGGAGAGCAGAACAGGCAGCGCTGGGACCAGCTGGATGACCGGAAAGGGGGAAGCAGGCACCCAGGGAAGACTGCACCAGAACCAAAACAAAAAGTATTTAAATATACATTGTTGGACTGTTGGGCTAAGCAACAACCACAGAGTGACGTGACAACAGTCTCCAAATATTTAAAACGTGTGAGTCCTCAGGAAGGAGAATTTTTTAGCCTGGAATGAGGAAGGGAGGCGCTGGGGGATGGGCTGGTGAGGAACAACTGGACAGGATTCAGGAGGGAGAAGGAACTCGGAAGTCAGGTTCCACTTGCCCTCCCTTTGCCTCAGTTTCCTCTCCTGTAAAGTGGGGAGAGTGGACTGAATATTCTCTAAGGCCAAGCCAACTCTGATGTTCTTTGGGAGGAGAAAAAAAAATGCTTTTACATCAGACAGCAAGGCGCTGTCTGTCCCTCAGGAGAGGCACAGAAGAAAACAGTCCTCTGAGGCATTCCTGTCGCCTGTGAGGTACCAGGCCTTGGGGTATCACAGCCAGGTGATATGGCTTCCCGTCATTTCAGCTTCTCCGTGTCACAGTCCACTTTAGCAGAGATGTTTCCCGGGACAGCAAGTGAGAGGGTAGGAGAGGGAGGAAGATGGGGCTCTTGGGAAGGATTAATTTCCGCTTCTGGAAAAGGGCATTTGCCTGAGCTCTGCTTCCCAAAGTGGGATCCCCGAGCACCAGGCCCTGGGCCCTACCCAGAGATCTGTGCAGAGAATCCCTGAGCAGAACCTGAGGGTTTGACCTCATGACCTGCTTGTTTGTTTTCCTCCAGGCTCCATAGGGGCTGCAGCCCCATCACACTGGAGAACAGAGGCCGAAGGGCCTACAGCACTGGGCGCCCCAGATACAAACCATTCATGGTTCCGTAATCGGGCCCCAGAAGCCCTTCCTGATGCCTGAGCTGAGCCTGTCTTCCCAGGGGAGACAGTGCATTTGGGCACCCCCTTCTCAAGACAGGCTCCGATAGAAAGTGTCTGACTTGCAAGCAGAGAAAGACAATTATCATATGATTTCTCTCATCTATGGAACATAAGAACTAGGAGGATCGGTAGGGGAAGAAAGGGATAAAGAAAAGGGGGGTAATCAGAAGGGGGAATGAAACATGAGAGACTATGGACTGTGAGA
>NC_048225.1:79342692-79382981 GCF_002007445.2 Ailuropoda melanoleuca
AATTAAAAAAAAAAAAGAAAGTGTCTGACTTGAAACCCATCATCACTGCTGGCAAACTGAAGAAGGGCCCCCACTCTCCAGCCAGTCACCTGAGCCCCCTCTGCAGCCTTCACGTTCCACCCTCATCCCCTCCATCCTCCCTCTCACTGACAGATCCTCTCAGGCCTCCTTCAAACCCCCTGGCCCCCCACCCCTGCTTCTGTGCCTGCCACCACCCCCTCACACTCGAAATGTGCTTTCCCATGCATCCTGGTCCCCAGCCCCTACCCCCAACCCCTGGGGCCTGATATGTTCTGGAACCTGGAAGGTTTCTGATGTTAGGGAGGTGACAGGATGCTTATTCCCTCTGGTGTATAAAACATCCCAGCCAGGTCTGGGCCAACTCCCAGCAATCAGGCACATTAATACTTCTGCAGGGGAGCCATGAATATTCACGCCAAGTGGGGATAAATAAAAGACTATAAATAGCCTCTGTTCAGGGCAGGTTTTGCCTCCAAATGAGTTTCATAAAGCCTCTCTGTTTTCTGGTTTCTGTGCTTAAGAGAGTAAGGGCCTGACTAGCTAGTCCTGGCCTCCCCTTCCACCTGGGCCAGGACCTACTCAGCTCCCAGTGGTCCCCTCCCCCTCCCTGCTCCCTCTGCCCACTCAATGCCCCCACCCCCATCCCGTGGCCTGCAGCAGCCCACTTCTCTCATCCTGTCCCTGAGAGCGCTGCTTCCTCCCTTCTCTTGGCTGCTCTGTCCCAACCCTGCAAAACCGGGAGGCAGGGGGCTTCTCACTGCTTAGACTGTGCTCTTGTCTCTGGGGGATCACTTGTCCTGCGACAGAGAGGGGGTTTCTGATGATGGCGCAGTGGCATGTAGACAGGGGTGTTGGTTCAACTGGAGGCATTGCCAAAGGAGACTAGGGGAGATGCTCGGCACACCAGGGCCTGTGGTCATCCCCGGCACCCCCTGCTCTGCGGACCAGGCGTGCACCCTCACCGTGAGGCCCGAGGGCAGACACGGAAGGAGAGACTTCCAAGGGGTGCCCTGAGTCACTGGAGCCAGGGCGAGGCCACTGGGGAACCACGACCCAATGCCCGTGCAAACCAGAATGGTGATGAGGACAGGGCCAAGCCTGTCCTTCCAATGCTTTCATGCAAATTACAAGTAGACTTCCCTTCCACGCGCAGGCCAACCCTCCAGCCCAGCCCTTGGCTCGGCCCGGGGTGCAGGCCATGCGATCCAGGCCCGGGGTGCAGGCCATGTGATCCAGAACCACACGCCGTTACTGCCTCATGGAACACCGTGGGGCTTCGAGGACAGCGCCTAGTGCATGGTCCGTTGGGGTCTGCTGTTCCAGGGCCAGTTCTCAGATGCACAGTGGGTAAGGCACCTCTTAAATGGCTTTGAGGGCAGCCAACACTGGGGACCCCCGGGGACTCATGGCAAGCTTGGCAGACTCTCGAGGGAAGGACTGGCCTGTGTGTTCAGCAGGGAGTTGTCCTGTGATGTCTTGCAGACAGGAAACACCCAGATTGCTCAATGTTGAATTGTCACCTGCCTGAGACCCACAGACCAGGGACACCTGGTGTTTGAAGGCCCTTTAGACCTTGGGTACTCAAAGCCTGGTTCTCCAGAGCTGGCGGCCCCTGGGCTGCTGAGTAGACTGAACGGCCCCCCAGTCCTGCGATCCCTCTTCAGGTCTGCACCTGTGCCCCAACCCCAGCACGGTAAGAAGCAGCAAGAGGAAGATCATTAAGCAAATACCACAAAACAAAAACAGGATGACAAGTAAAGACAAATGGAGAGGAGGAGCGAAGTCTGAGAAGGGACCCCTTCAGCTCACCTACCCCTCCCCACCTTCCCTGGAAGATCGAATTATGACCTGAAATCACTGGATACATATTTTATTATGTGGGTAATTTAAAGGATTAGAGTGAGACAAAGAATTCATAAGCTGTAGTCACATTAGAAGACAAATTGTTTCCATTAATCTCTGAAGAAGGGAGGGAAGGAGAGAAATGGGAAAATGTAGGCGGGCAGAGAAGGGGGAGTTGGGGGGGGCAGTGGAGACAATGCTGCTTTCTTTCTCCCCATCTCTGGCAGCGCCCCCCACCCCCAAACACACTGAGCCTGGGCTCCAAATCAGCCTGATTTGCATTGCAGATTCGTCTCAGCTGCTTTTTGCTTCTGTTGCCAACCAGAGATGGTTTAAATAACATGTATTGTTCTGCGTGATTCCTTATGCAAATGTTTCTGGCCTGTTTGTTATTCCTGAATAATTTCCAGCGCCTGCTGTCTGGGCAGAAGAAGCGGCTCCCTCTCCCAGCTGTGCTGGGAGTCACCTGCCAGAGGCCCAGCCGGGTCCAGAAGGCCGGCAGTGGCGTCCCAGGGACCCGCGTGGACAAGCCGCAGCCTGGCTGGATCTTAGGGTGGAGAAGTCAGAGCTGGAGGCAGTTCGAGAACCAGGTCCACTGTGGGATTTTACACAGACTGAAGGAGGCCTGGAGGAGGGGGGTGTCCCCCATACCAGGGCCCGGGGGCTCTCTCTGCTGGGGAGGCTGGGAACACGGCCCATGGGGAGCTCTGTGCAAGAGTGGACCATGGAAGCAAGGACTGGCCCCCTGTGAGTGAACTAACGAGTAGAAACAATGGTCTAATGAGTGCGTCACATGTGCACCCACCAAGCATCCACTGTTTCCAAGAGTGGGGTTTAGAAAGTGAGAACGCAGCGGCACCTGCCGGCTCCGTCGGTAGACCACCCACCTCCTGATCGGTGAGTTCAAGTCCCAACTTGGGCCTGGAGCTGACTTTAAAAAAGGAAGGAAGGGAGGGAGAAGAGTGAGAATACAAAATAGGCTGTGCTTTCCAGAAGGTCATTCTCCAGAGCCCAGGCTGGAGCGTGTGCTCGAAGCCGCCCCACCCTCGAGGTTTACTCTCCTCTCACCTCCACCCGCTCACAAAGTCAGGGCAAACTCTGGCCTTTGGGCTCTGTCCTAAAACCAGGGCATGCGGGGGCGCCTGGGTGGCTCAGTCGTTAAGCGTCTGAGGGCTTAAGGACTTCAGCTCAGGGCGTGATCCTGGCGTTCTGGGATCGAGCCCCCCATCAGGGTCCTCTGCTGGGAGCCTGCTTCTTCCTCTCCCACTCCCCCTGCTTGTGTTCCCTCTCTCGCTGTCAAATAAATAAATAAAATCTTTAAATAAATAAACAATATATAATATTTAATATATATTATATATAATAATATATAATAAATAAATAAAATAAAATAAAACCAGGGCATGCTAGTGTCTGTCCTTAACATGCCTCTACAATCACAGATCAGGGCCAGCATGTGGCTGGTCATTCAGGCTGTACAGGTAGGCCCTCCCTCCGTCCCTCCCTCCCTCCCTGACATGTGTGTACCATTTACTCAGTCCCCAAACATTTGCTGCCTTCCAGTGATCCTTGCTGAATGGGGTAGTGGTTAGATGTGTAGGTCCAGAAATCCCCCAGACCTGGTTTGAACCCCCACCCTGTCTTTTCTATATGACATTGGGCTACATTGAACTCTGTAAGCCTCAGTCTCCTCGTTTGTAAAATGGCAGTAGAAATCGTTGCAAGGATTAAGTGAGGTAATATAAATAAAGCTCTTTGCATAGACCTTGGCACATGGTAACCATTCCAAAATTCTCTTCTAAAGAGCCTACAGTGCTCGGCACGCGGCCGCAGAGCTGACCACCTCCCTGCCCAGTCCCCTCCTTGCTAATGGAGCAGAGACACGTAAGTGCTCTGGACGCAAGATGAACAGAACAGCTCCGTCCGGGGGAACTGAGATGATGTGACCAAAAGGCCACAATGGAGCAACAGCTCAGGGGAAGAGAGGAGGTTGTTCACAAAGACAAAGGCAAGGGGCCCTGACACGTGTCTTTTTCTCAAGCAGCCCAATCCACTATGATCTACACTCAAGCTGGGGCAACAGGGCTCCAGACCGGCAGGTGCTTACAGCTCCTGCCCGCCCCCTGCCGTGCTGACTCCCCAGGTTGGGGCCCCGCCTCGGTAGCCCCGTGCCCTTGCTTCACTAGGACTGTGGGGACAGTGACGAGCTCTTCCCCGATTCCGCTGGGGCAGGGGCGGGATCGTCAGGCTCTGTGCCGCCACTTGCTCTTTCTCCAAGACGGGCTGGGGTGGCGTTTGAGGACAGAGAAGAGGAAAGAAAGTCCGCAGGCAGGACGAAGGAGCTGAGCATGAGATCGGCTTCCCCCCCGCCGCCCCCCCCCCCGTTGCCTCTTGATCACCGCGCGGAGATGCTCCGGAACCGCGGGACTCATTCCCACCGGCAGAGGGCACCGCTGGGCACAAGGGGCGGCAGGCTCCAGGCCAGGACTGGGTTTAGGGACTCCTCCTGAGAGACAGTGGGGCCCCAGGAAAATCAGTGGCTGCTAAGACGATTATTATGACTCTCGGTAAGAAGAATGACGCCACCGTACCTAGTACCTCTCTTCAAAGAGCCTCCCCTCAAGTCCCTGAGGAGTGGGTGGGGGCAGGGATTACCCCTTCTTGGTTAAATTGAAAGGATGCCTTTGTCACCGGAGGCTGGGGTGGGGGCAGGGGACAGGGACATTTTCTGCCAGCTCTGGAGGCCCTGGCCAGCTGGGCGTGGGGACGGGTGTCTGCAGCCACGGGGAGGCAGGAGGAGTAGGGCAAACGATCCCTGCTTTCCCACCCATGGGGGCACAGTGGGGGTGGGAAGGGTTACAGGCCTGGTCTGGGCCTCAGACATCAAGCAACCTCCAGGGGACCTGAGACTTTCACCCATGAAACTGGAAGAGAACGAACAAGTAGGTACCACGGTGGAAGAAAGGAGCATGAGTTTGGAGTAGCAGAAAAGCTGTACCTTGTGCTTTCACTTCACAGCCTCAGTCCATGTATAACACAGGCACAAGAATGACTTCTCCCCCAGCAGGGCAGGGGCTTACCTGCAGTCCCCACCGTGCAGAGAAGCGGGCAGCCGGCGGCAGGGCCTCCACAATGCTCCCCCCCACTCCCACGGCCCCTGCCGTGTTGCTCTCACACCAGCTTCTCCCCAGAAGGCCAAGATGCATGTCCCCCACCAATCCCGTCTGGCCTCTGGCTAACTCTGCAGGGGTCTTCACATGCATGGCCACCTAAGCTGCAGGACAGACCACAGTCTTGTTTGGGAAAGAGAAGACCCGGAGGGGCCCTAAGAGTTTTCTCGGAAGATCTGGAGGCTGCCAATGGACCAAATCCAGAGGGTAGGTCTCTGTGATGGGCCATCATATTTCTGTTCAAAGGGAGGAAATGTTCAAATGCTTCGAGCTGTCTCATCAAGGAATGGGCTGCTTTGAGAAGGAGGGAGGCTAGAAGAGGATGGATGTTAGAGGGATGATGGGGAAGGAATTCCAGAGTTGGCTAGGAGATCGGCTGCGTTCTCTGAAGTTCACTGATTTTGTAGTTCCAGAATGCGTAGAGCAAAAAACAGGTGTTCTGGTAGGTAAAGAAATGAGTTTTCCAGAAGCAGGGAACTTTAGACAGACCCCTAAGGATGAGTAGAGTTTAAGTCATCAGGACAGATCGGAACATTCTCAGCCAGGAAGCGGCAGACCCCAAATTCCCTTTCTCATGGGTGGTCCTGCCATCCTGTCCACTCCCTCCTAGCTTCCCAGGAGAAGAGCCGAGAAGACATCTGGGAGTTCCCCAGATACCCCCAGGCCTGGAGAGGGGCAGGCCTCCAGCCAACTGCCCGGGCAACCCTGGCCACGCAGCCCAATGTCCAAACACAGGAGTTCAGTGTTGGCCCCCACCCCCTCCCAGCCTCAACTGGAAGGCAGCTCGTGCTCCGAGTAGGGACAGATGGGCTGCGGCCCGGCTGAGCTGGGGTCACCTTAACCATCAGATCCCATTACCCACTGCACAAGAGATGTTGTCAGATGTGGAGCGATCGATGGAGAATCGGCAAAAATACCACACCAGCCAGGCAGCTACTGAACTCGATCTCTGTGCCAGCTGCTGTCCGAGCCAGAAAGTCGATGGGTGCTGACTGGGGCAGACGTCCCCGAGGTCGGCATCTCGGCCGGGCCCCCTCAGACTGTCTGCGGAACACTGAGCCGGTACTTAACCTCTCCAAGCCCTCATGTCATCCATGACCAGGACAGGAAACACTTCAGTCCCAGGCTTGCCCGGAGGGTGGGAGCAGATAGAGCCCTGCGTCTTCTCGCGGAACGGAGGCGGTGTCTAGCATACAGCAGGCACTCAACAAATACCCACCCATTCGCCTGCCAGCCTCATTTTGTCAAGGATGGTGGACAGGTAGTGGAATGGGGACATTTCCTAAGGTAGCTGAGGGGGTCCCGCATTGGGGTGAGAGGGGGAATCTGTCACTCTGTAGACACTGTGCCTACCGGGCCTGGTGTGCGGAAATCGTTCTCATTTCAGGCAAAGATGAGAGGGAAGAGTAGTCACCAAGTACAGCCTTAAAACCCACTAGCTTTGGGGTCATAAGTCTAAACGCACATGTGACATTTGGAGACAAGTGCCACTGTTCTCCTGTCTCCCTCCCCAGTGTCCTAGGCTGAGCTGGGTAAGTAACATCTCGACTTCACCAGTTTAGAGCAATTTAGGCAAGTCCCTGGCCTTAGTTTCTTCATCTGCAAGACGGGTGTTCTAACACCGACTTCACAGAGACCCTGCAAGGGTGAAATGCCGTCCTGCCTCTGGCACCTGGCACGGCGCTTGCAAGTGACTAGATACGTGAGTTGCTGTCCCTTTTCTTCCCCTGCTGCTGAAGCCAGCCCTCGGTTGGGCACCTCCACAGAGATGTCGCGTTACCCTAAGCAGGTGTCTTACTGATTGCTCCCTCAGTTTCCCCAGCAGGGGACAGTTATGCCCCAGTGACAGCCAAGGAGCAGCATGGGGGAGGGTGCGGAGGGAGAGGAAGAAGTCAGCACTGAGAACACCGGTCAGCGTTTATTAGGAGAATGTTCTTGGTGGATTTCAAAGGAATTAGTGGACCCTGTCTCATACCAGATGCCACACAGCTCTATCTTTAGAAACTTCTAAACGAGGGAAGGTTCCAGGGATATGAGCATCCCCATTCTCCAAGGTTGGCTCTATAAATACCCTCCCAGTCAGCCTCAGGAGCTCTCTCCTCCGACCCAGAAATAGCCCCTCCTGTTAGCAGTCCTGGGAGCACACGGCTGGGGCCCTAAGAGGTGCTGGACCCCCAGCAGGGCCAAGGGGTCCCCTGCCCACTGCATCCCCCAAGGCCACACGCACTCGCTCGCTGTGCTTCCCGGCTCTGCCAAGGAGGAGCCAGGAGCTAGAAGGAAGCAAAGCAGAAAATACAGCCGCTGTCCCAGAGCTGGGGGGAAGGGGGGGCAGGGAGGGCAGAGGGCAAGGCCAGGGCGGGAGGGGTGAATGCTCATTGTTCCCCCAACTGTTCTGAGTTTCCGCTCTGCACCCGGCAGTACGCCAGGCCAGGATGGGCGGCCCACGGGGCCAGACAGGGAGGTCGGAGGCAATCCCGGCCGTGTTCTCTCCTTCCCGGAGAAATAGAAACCTGAATACCAGAATGCTTCCAGGAAGTGGAGCCTGAATAGGAAAGGGGGAAATCCTGAGAAAAGCGCAGAAACCAGTGTATTTCCTCATCTCTGTCTGTAGGTGCCTTTCCCTTTGTTCGTCTCTACACACGGGTGTGTAAATGGAATGTCTGCCATTTGAATGGGGCTCTAAGTACACCAGGCTGGCTCCGTGTTTGAGGCAACCTAGGTGAGCTCGTCACTGCACACGCGCACACGCGTGCACATACATGCTTACACACACAGGCACACGTACACTCGGGACAAGCACACACAGGCACGTAAACACCCACACACACAGGCACTCACACACACTTCCTGCACAGGCACATGCACATGTACACGCACATACACACATGCGTATACACACATGTGCACATGCATGTTTGCACACGTGCACACACCCCACAGTTTACCTGCTTCATCTGTAAGTTTCTAGAAGCCAGCCACGCCAGGCTCAGGCCTCACTGAAGAAGGGAGCCCCTACCCTGAGCACAGGCTGGCGGTCTCCACCGCCTGTGAGCTGGAAAGGACTGTGTGTCTCGGCCATTCCAGCCGCTGATAGGCAGCGCCAGGGAGGCCCTCACCCACCCCCTCCCCAGCACCAGGGGTCGGCCCAGGGCAGGGATGGCAGCTGAGGGACAGAGAAGCAGTGAGGGGATGGGAAGGAGGAGGCCAGCGGGCATGGACAGGAGAGGCAGGAGAAGGGGCAGGGGAGTGGCCCTTACTTCTTGTCTCCCCATCCCACCCTACAGTCCCCTCTCCTCTCAACTTGCTCCTCACCAGAGCCCACATGCTTGCACACATGCACATGCATGTGCACACACACACACACACACACACACACACTCTACCCTCAATCCCTGCCTCCTAGATCGAGCTCCTCACCGCAGATGTGACCTCCAGCTCGTGGCTGGGCCCTCGGTGGGCACAGGTGGGCCTTCGTTCTGGAAGACCAGTTCCTAGGACCACAGTCAAAGTGACCGTGGGGCTGTGTGGCCTCAGTATGACCCTTGGCCTACAGATGTCTCCGTGTTTGCCTGGCGACTGGGGACTCCTCGGACTAGTGCCACGCAGCTGTGAGCATCAGAAGAAATGATGTTTCTAGGGGCGCCTGGGTGGCACAGCGGTTAAGTGTCTGCCTTCGGCTCAGGGCGTGATCCCGGCATTATGGGATCGAGCCCCACATCAGGCTCCTCCACTATGAGCCTGCTTCTTCCTCTCCCACTCCCCCTGCTTGTGTTCCCTCTCTCGCTGGCTGTCTCTATCTCTGTTGAATAAATAAATAAAATCTTAAAAAAAAAAAAAAGAAATGATGTTTCTAAAACGGCACAGAGCAGCTGTTCAATAAAGAGAGAGAAACAGTTGCACAGTACTACCTTGAACCCACCTACACGCCACCTGCTGTCACTAACCTGGTTTCCCTGGGGAAGGCCCTCCAAGCGCCCAGCTCGATTCTTCCAGTCATGAAGGAGACTCATTCCCAGGCTGGGCCACGCACATGGTCATAGCCACGTGTCTCCGTCAAGGCCCATCCTCCCGCCCTCTTGGAACTTTGGGGTTCATTTGGTGACTTGGACCAGCAGACCTAGCTACTATTTGGAGAGGTGGATGGTGGGCTACGAAACCCCGGTGTCGCATGACAGATGTCACAGGCTTGTTCCTGAGCCACTGCAGGGGGAGTTAAACAGTCGGCAAGACCACAGGGTTAAAAGTCAAGAAAGCAATTTTTTAAAAAACTGATCTCAACTCATCCTGTAATATTTCCTATTTACATTGAAGAAATGTCAATTCTTGGCTTTAGGCCTCACCAGAGACCAAGGATTGAACGATGCTTATGAGACAGATATAAATCTTTGATAAGACAATAACCGCAGAGAGAGACATGCCTGGAAACGTTAAGCGGGTGAGATTTGGTCCCAGCTCTCTCCGGCTGCCCTGACTTGACTTACAAACGTCGGGTGCTCTGCTCACTCGTGGTTCCCGCCTCTAGTGTGGAGTGTGGCCTGCGTGTGATGCGGGCGCTTCGTGTCTGTGCCTCTTGATCCCAGGAGGAGAGAGCAATCGGAAGTGTGCTAATTATTCTTTTATTTGTACCGTGGTCCCCAAGGCCTCAATGTTCAGTTTGCATTTGTCTTGGTGCCTGAGGCAGCTGTGGCTGAACCCCGAGGCACCGACGCTGTCCACGGCTTCCCTGCAGGACAGCAGGCGCCTCACAGACCAGGTCACCTGCTGAACACTGGGGTGACATCTAGGATTCGGGGCAAGAGTCCAGGACAAGAACTGGACTTAAGGAAGGACTGTAAAGCCTTGACCAGACTCTGGACCTCTTGGTGAGTTTCTCAAACTGTACACCTGACCTCGGGTTTGGGAAGGAGGGAGGGAGAAGTCCTGCTCTGCAGTAGAGCCAGCTCTGTGCAATTTGGACAAGACTAGGAGGTGGGGCAAGGGTTCCAATGATGACAGTTTCAGGCAAAGAACCACGTGGCCGGGCGCCTAGGTGGCTCAGTCAGTTAAGTGACCGACTCTTGATTTCAGCTCAGGTCATGATCTCAGGGTCATGATCTCAGGGTCGTGAGATCAAGCCCTGCATCGGGCTCCACGCTCAGCAAGGAGTCTGCTAGAGATTCTCTCCCCCCGCCCCGCCTTTAAAATAAATAAATAAATAAATCTTAAAACACACACACACACACACACACACACACACACACACACGGAAGGACAAGGTAGGGGCAGGAGGACCTGTGGGTCTAACTCACAAGAGTCTGCAAATTTAAGTGTTGTCCATCTGTCCAAACTGTGAAGTGCAACCTGGTACAAACTGCCAGAATTGTGAAGTTCAGCCACCCTTATCTTTTATTAATGACCATTAATGGCTGGTACTGAACCACAGACAAAAGACAAGTGACCAGTTAATGGACTTGTCTAATGTGAGGCTGGAAAGCACTTCATTATTTTTCTCCCTCCCTGGGAGAGCCATCCGATGTCCTTTGGTGTGAAACAGAGAGAGGTCCCTGCTGTGCCGTGTGTCCTGTGTCACCCCCTGAACTCATGGGGAGTCTGCTGGCCAGGGTTCTGCCTGTGATGGCAGCATCTCCGGAAACTTCCTCTGGCACAGTCGTGCCCGGGTCCCCGTTGGAGGCCCCCAAGAGGCCTCCTGGAGCTCGTGCCGCTGCTGTCAGGGCGCTGCTGTTGGGGAGCCATCCTTTGTCTTTGAGGATGCCTTTGCCCGTGCTCTCAGGGGTTCTGGAGAAAACTGGCTTCTGCACCAGCTGCAGACTCGCGTCCCCTGTCCTCGGTGTGGGCAGGGCCGGGGAACGGGCTTGGAGAGAAAACCGTCTGGTCTCCTCCCTTCCCCTCTCGCTGTGGTAGCATGAAAGCCCCAGGCCTTGGCCGGCATCCCCCCTCCACTGAAAACCAGCTCCTCGTGGGGCTGTCGCACCAGGCCATCTGCTGGGACGTCTTCCTCGTCACATGGTGCCTCAAGCTCTCAGGCTAATTCTGTCTCCTCCGTGTCCCCCAGGACCACGCGCAGGCCCGCTAACCATCCCGGTACCTCCCATCTGGAGATTCTGGTGATCCCTTCCAGGAGGCCTGAGCAGAGGCTAAGTCCTCCTCCGCATCCTCAGAGCCTCTGGCATTTCCTCGCCCGGGAACCCTGCCCACAGGCCACGGCCCAGCTGACAGAGGCCCTGCCTGTCCGCAGAATGACGGAGGCTGGACACTCACTTGGGCCACACGGGCACTCAGGAGCTGCTCTTGCAGAGCCCGTTCTCCCTTCGTGTGTGTGCTGAGGACTGGGAATGGTGGGGCAGGGCTGTCCCCCCAGGAGGGCCAGGAGGTCGTGGCCTGGTGGGCCAGTGGACAGGGGCCCTACCAGTTGCCTTGGCTGAGCATGACATGCCCATGTTCAGAAATTGAAGTGTGCAGCTGCTCGCTGGGCAGTGGGGGCAGAGAGAGGGTGGCGGCAGGTGACACTCAGGGGTCTCCTCTCACGGCTGTGCGAATAAGCACAAACAGGAGCAGCCACTCCACTCCAGAAAGGCGGAGGGTGGCCAACGTCCCGGTACTCAGCTTGCACTGGGCCCTTTGAAAATCTCATCAATGCCATGGACCACATGTACAAGATTTTACCCACAATTTTAAGGGTTGACTGGAATTCCAGGGCGTCATGGACGTAGCTTCTGCTGGCTGGCCTCCCTGGTTCCCGTTCGCTCTGTCATTCCATGCTCTGTCAGCGGCAGACCAGGGGGGACAGCTGTCCCCTCCTTCCTTCTGCCCCACCTCCTGGTGAGAGGGTACGCCAAGGTCCCTGGGCTCTGGTTCCTAGAGGGTAAGAACGGGGGCGGGGGGGGTGTTACATCTGGGGTCAGTGTTTTCTGTCTTGATGAAATGTGCTGGTTTTGACCTGCTGCGGAAGAAAATAGACCCATGTGGGTCCAGGGTTTGCGGCTGAAGCCGTGCACTTTTGACAGTCATCATGTTCAACATATTACAAATATGTTCCCTCCCCTCGGAATTAGGGCAGAAGGGACCCAGCCCGCCCCACTGTCCAGCTAATGGCTGGGGGAGCCACCAGAGCCCTGCCTGGGAGAGAAAACAGAGTGGGGAGCCTCTTGAGGAGGCTGGAAGGGGTTCCAATAATTGATAGCACAGCCCTCATCAATCTCAGATCCTCATCGGTCTGTGGCCTCTTAAGCGCTCCCTGTCTGTCAATAACCTGCTAGTTTTGCTCTCTTGCTGAGCGCTCGGAGACTAGCTTCTGTTTGACCAGAGAAAAATAATGATTGTTTGTTTATTAGTTGGAAGGAAATGTCCAGCCACAAACGTGCGTTGGGCCACAGCCAGGCTCCGTCAAGCTCTCCCCTGGCCCAGCCCCTCCCTGCCAGAACCCTGTACTGACGGATCTGTAAGCTGGGGTCTGTCCCAAGCAGGTGGCCCCCGGGGGCTCCAGGGGTCCTACAGATCTTTCCACACAGCCAAGACCACACCAGCAACCTGGCTCATTCCTTAGCTGCTGCCAGGGAGGTGGGGCACCGCCCCGCCATGCAGGCTAACGTGACAAAGGGACCTCAGGCTGCTCTGGCCACGGGCCTGAGCCCTTCCCCGGCCCCTGCCCCCACCCTCTCTCCACCGCCTCCCTTAGCAAGGTCATGCCGATGCAGTCCACTGCCCAGCTCTGCCACTTACATGCCGTGAGAGCTTGGGAACTTTTGTAACTTCCCTAAGCCTCGAGTGACTCATATAATAAACAGGAATCTTCTGGTTGTGTCATAGGTTCTGCGTGAGATGAAATATGGTAAGTGGGTGATCCGAAGCCTGTGCATACTAGGCCCTCACCGCCGGGCAACCACTCAGGGCAACCCCCACCTCCTAAATCCTCACGCTCAGCTCCTGGAGGAAGTGGAGGCCTGTCCTCCTGCTCTGCCCGCCCACAACTTCGCTTTCCCAGGGGGCTGGGGGAACCCCGTCCCCCGCTCCCACCTTCCTTGCTAGCCCTCAAGTCAAATAACTTGCCCTTTCCTTGGGAGAATTTTTACTGCTAATCCCTCAAAGGAAACCAGAAGGTCCAACGCAGGCTAGCAGTCCTCCGCCTGGGCCCGAGTCTCAGCTCCGACCCTCGCTGGCAGCGTGACCCCCATACAAGTCCTTTAACCTCCCAGATCCTCAAATTCTTCACCTGTGAAGTAAGGGGGCTGTCCTAAATCAGCGGCACAAGTCTCTGCTGCCCTGAAAGAAACAGAAGAACCATCTCGCAACATCCTCTGTAGGACGGCCCTCTTGTCTACTTCTCTCCTCCTTTCTTACCTGAGCAGGGGATGGCAAGGCTCTCACCAGGCAGCTCCACTGTGCCCGGGACATCAGCATCCCTCACCATGCCCACAATCTTCCACACCTGTTCTGGAAGATCAGTGGGAGTACAGTGAAGTCAGTGAGCCATTTACACATCGAGGGAAGTCCCAGGCACTTCCTGTCCCCTCATTTCTCAGGGTGGGGTAGCATCAGTCCCCTCCCCTCCTGCTCCTTCCCTCATTGTATCTGTCAGTTTAAGTGAAGTCCAGTGGCGGTAACAAATGATCCCAAATCCTAGGGGTTTACAACAGCCAGTTCGTGGTGAGTCTGCAGAGCTCTGTTCCACATCCTCTTCACTCCAGGACCCAGGCTGGCTGCGAGCAACCCTATCCAGCCAGGAAGAGGCAATGGTGGAAGCCGGGAGTGGCTCTTTGGCACACATCACTTCCACTAGATTTCACTGGCGAAAGCAAGTCGCCGGGGCAAGCCTGTCCAGAGGGAGCAGAAGTCACAACCCACCTTCAGGGATGGACCGGGACTATCTTGACAATACACAATCTGTCCCATCAGGAAGTCTCACACCCGGGTCATCTGGTCCACCACTCTTGCTTTACAGGTGTGGGGAAGAGAGCCCAGAGACATGAGGCAATATGCCTAAGATCACACAGCAGTCCGTGGAAGACAAGTTCAGTGGGAGCAGGACCCAGAAGAGACAGACCTGAACTGGACCTAGCTCGGTCATTCTGAGCAAATTATTTCCAGTCGGAGCCTTGGCTTCCCTTTCTGGAATACGGGGTAAGAGTGTCCACTTCCTGGCAGGGAGGTTCGGAGGGATGGGTAAGATTTCATAAAATGTCACATTCAGAGTCTGACACAGAGGAACCTGTGAACACACATTTGTTTTGGTCTGTTCCCTCCCTGTCAACAGCCACAAACTCCTACATCTCGTCCCCCTACACTTTTTTTTACCTGCCTCCAAGCCCACCTCTTTTTTGTCCAGAAACGGAGAGAAACAGAAATTTTAAGAGGGAATAGCTGTGATCCCAGGAGATTGTGGCCCAGACACAAAAGGCTGACTGGGAAGCCTTTTTTTTTTTTAGATTTTATTTATTTATTTGACAGAGACAGCCAGTGAGAGAGGGAACACAGGCAGGGGGAGTGGGAGAGGAAGAAGCAGGCTCCCAGCAGAGAAGCCTGATGTGGGTCTCGATCCCAGAACACTGGGATCACGTTGGATCATGCCCTGAGCCGAAGGCAGAGGCTTAACGACTGTGCCACCCAGGCGCCCCTGGCTGGGAAGCCTTCTTGGGTTGCCTCCAAGCTCAGGAGGGAAAGAGTCCTCAAAGACTTTCTCAAGGACCCAAGGACCCCCTCACCCATTTACATCCATTGTCTCCTCAAATCCTCACCATAGCTCCATGCAGTGGGCACATCATTCCCATTATAGGGATGAGAAGACTGAGCCCCACAGGGTTAGGGGCCAAGCACAGCAGCGCTGCAGGGACCAGGGCTGCCCCTTTGCAGCCCTACAGCTCCTGCTCCTGAGGTTGGGCTGTTCCCACAGTCTCCAGCCCTCCTCATGCTCCTGACCCCACGTAATGAAAAGAAGGCCCTCAGAGCTTCCAGAAGCCATGGGGGTCTGTGGGGAATGCGGGAAAATAGGAAAGAGCCTCCAAGCACAATTGTCACCAGTTCTGTTTGGCTTTGTCTTATAAAAATTCTGTTTTCAACATTCATGAAATGAAGGTCCAGGAGAGTCTGTTCAAGCAGAGCCATTTTCTGAGAGATCTGACAGAATTTCAGGGATCTATATCTATCTATCATCTATCTATCTATCTATCATCTATCTATCTATCTATCATCTATCATCTATCTATTCAAACATCCTTCCCAAGGACAGCTCTGGAACCTGTTTGGAATATGTTTTTATGATTAGATGAGGGGCGTGAGAGTGTGAGCGGGCTGCTGGCCACTGTGTTTGTGTTTTTCTCTCTCCCTCCCCCCCNTCCCCCCCCCCCCCCCCCCCCCCCCGTCTCTTTGAAGAGCTGTTTTCTTTGTTCTGGGAGTCTGGCTCTCGACTTAGAACGTCTAACAACAGCACAGATGGCCCCAATTTATCACTGCCTTACCTGTGTGGGGGAGACATCTCCATGTCCCCCTTCTCACCTCCTCACACCTGCCCCCTCCCCCACCCCCAGCCATCCCTGGAGGCGCATTCTGCCGCCGGCCTCTGCTTACTCCCCAGAGCCCCCTTGTCAGCACCCCTGCATTCAGTCCCAGCAGTTGAAGTCGGCAGTGCCAGAGAGGCAGACGTCTCTGCTCCGTGCTCCCATCGGAACAGGAGAACATCCCTGGTCTCCCAGCCTCAATGAAGGGTGCAGACCCCTCCCCCCTGGAGGGTGGGCCAGCTTTGCCAGCATCTGCCCCAAGGATCGAGAATCGAGGAGCGAGGAGCAAGGCTCTTACAGACATGAAAAGAGACGCTCTATTTTACTGATTTTGAACTGATTGTGCTGGAAGGAGAAAGATGTGTATTTTTGATAAAGAATGAGATAGAAGGACTTCAGGGTTTTAGTAGCAGCAAGTGGTGCTTTTTTTGTAGCCAATCCGCCCTCCCTCCCCAGGACTGCAGTGTCTTCACTTAGCCCCCAGCGTGGCTGGGGTTGGGGGTGGGGGGGGCTCAGTCAATCACACGTCATTCATTCATTCATTCATTCAAGCATGTCCTGAAAGCCTCCTACGTGCCAGACACTTATCTAAAAACCAGGGATATGGCAGGAGGTGGGGGGGGGGAGGAGACAAAATCTTTAAGCATTATGGGATGCAGGAGGTGGAGAGGGGGCAATAAACAAGTTATATAATCCATTAGAAGTACTAAATGCTCCGAAGAAAACTAAAACAGAGAGGGTGCAGAATCCTGGGGTGGGGACAAATGTCATTTGGAGGTGAAAACTCGAGCCATGCAGGTGTCTGGGGCAAAGCCTTCCAGAAAGAGGGATGGGCCTATGCAAAGGCCCGAGGTGGGGGTGCGCGCCAGACTCGAGGCAGAGTAGGGAGGCCCTCACGTCTCCAGCTGAGGAGTAGGAGATGAGGTGTGGGGAGGGGGGCCAGAGCCTGCAGGCCTGGGCGCTGCTGGAATGACTGGCTCGCGCCCCGGGCACGGCGAGGCCGGTGGACAGTTCCAGAAGGCTCATGACCCGGTGTGCATTCGCAACACGCATCTGCTGCACAGAACACATGCGAGGAGCTGAGGATGGGGGGAGGCAGCCGGGAAGCTAAGCCAGGGGCCTGGGGCAGAGCCAGTGGCAGCCCAGGCCACATGCGGCAGTGGCAGTGGGATTCTGGATGTATTTTGAAGGCAGGAGCCAATAGGATTTGCTGGTGGCTCAGATGGGGGTACAAAAAAAGAAGAAGAGTCAGTGACATTTCCATGGATTTGGCCTGGGTAACTAGAAGGTAGGGCCGGTTTGGAAGAAGATATTAGGAGGTTAATTTTGAGTCCAGGAAGATGCCTGTTGGAAGCAGAGTCAACCTGTAAATATGGAGAACTAACAGGTAGTTGCCAGGAAGGAGGGGGTGGGGGGATGGGCACAATGGGTGGGGGGAGCGGGAGGTACCAGCTTCCAGTTCTGGAAGGACTAAGTCGTGGGGAAGGGAAGGCCCAGCATCAGGAGTACAATGGTGTTGTAAGAGCGCTGTCGGTTTTACCTCCAGCCGAAACTGATGTAACATTGCATGTCCACTGTACTCAAAAGAGAGAAAAAGAAAGATGAATGCAGGACATCCAAGTGGAGATGGCCAGTAGAGATGCTCATGGGGAAGGGGTCCACGCGGCAGGTGCGGAACCTGTGCTGAGAGCCGCACGCGGGGGCATCAAGGTTTCCCCTTATAAAGCTTTCCCCATTCACCATCTCATACAGTCTCCACCATAGCCTTTGAGTTAGGTGGAGACAGGCTCAGGAAAGATCTGCAAGTTTCTGGGGTCGCCAGCCAGTCAGGAGAAGAGCCCCTAGAACAGTGCACCTTCAGGGGAGCAGTGACTCTTGACGGGGTGGGCGCAGCTGCTGGTGCCGGTGCAGAGACCAGACCACGGGGATGGATGGGAGCCCGCACTCTCTTGGAGGCTCACGTGGGGCAAGAGGCTCTAAACGCATACAGTTCCCCTCGCTTCCTTCCTGATTCCAGCCTCCTGGCCTCTCTGGATCCTGCCTACCTGTTAAAATGCTTCTCAACCAAAGGGGCGGGGGGGGGGGAGGCTGTGGGGTGGTTTTTTTCANAGGCTGTGCGGTGTTTTGTTCCAGAGGCAGGCTGATGATGCTTATGCTTCACCCACCCCCACCTGACTGTAAGCCCCCAGAAGACAAGGGGCTGTGTTTTCCTCCTCTCTTTATCCCTCCCCCAGGCCCCTTCCTGCCCCTTCCCCCCCCACACCAGACCCTCTCTTTCCCACCCTCTCCTCTCCCCTCTTTCTCTCCCTCAGTTCCTCTGTTCCTTTTAACCCCTTCTCTTCCTCCTCTGAGGGCCCATCTGCTCCTGTCTGGTGCCTGGCAGGTGGTGGCAGTCCCTGTCCACTTGTCTGGTTAGGTTGCTGCATTTAGGAAGGAGAAAATGCAGCACTTCCAATCCTGAAGGTAGAGCAGAGATGGGGACACGGCTCCCAAGCTGGTCTCCGTCCTAGGAGAGCATCTAAAACCAACGAGGCCTTTTGCAGGCAAAAGAGGACACTCTTGGGGCGCCTGGGTGGCACAGCGGTTAAGCGTCTGCCTTCGGCTCAGGGCGTGATCCCGGCGTTATGGGATCGAGCCCCACATCAGGCTCTTCCGCTATGAGCCTGCCTCTTCCTCTCCCACTCCCCCTGCTTGTGTTCCCTCTCTCGCTGGCTGTCTCTATCTCTGTCAAATAAATAATAAAATTTTAAAAAAAAAAAAAAAAAAAGAGGACACTCTTAGGGCACCTGGGTGGCTTAGTCAGTTAAGTGTCCAAATCTTGATTTCAGCTCAGGTCATGATCTCAGGGGTGTGAGATTAAGCCCCGTGTCAGGCTCTGCACTGGGCGTGGAGCATCCTTAAGGTTCTCTCTCCATCTCTCTCTGCTCCTCCCCCTGTTCTCTCTCTCTCAAAAAAAAAAAGATGACCTTCTTCTTGCTCCTGCAGCTGCCACACCTCATTACACTCAGAATGATGGCTCCCTCCCAGGCCTGCATTATTTCACAGTGGCCCCTCTCGGTCCTTGGCTTTGGGAGAATGTGGGGTTCAAAAAGGAATGAGCTCCAAAAAACCCTCTCCAGCCACATTTCTTTCGTTTTCACTCTCCCCAGACCTTTGCTCCTCTCTTCCCTGGTCAAGTTCAACTCAAGCAAATTCATGGATCTTGGAATTCATTTAAGCCTGGAACCTTCCCCACTACCACCCTTCAAGGTCAGACCTGAAGCCTGGAAACTGCTGGGGAACATTCAGAGACCACCCGCCGGTCCCTGCTCCCACCCACCTCTCCTTCCAACCACTGAGCTCCCTCATCCACTCCCAGACACCTTCAGGCATGAACTCATGCCTTGGTGGTTATTCCTGGGGGTCCCCCCGTGTTCCCCAGAGCACCCTCTCCAGGCTTCTGCTTCTCACCCCTGAATCTCTGTGTAAAATGGAAATAATGAAAGAATCTACTTCAAGGAGTTTTTGTGAAGATACAGGGGTTGAGGTCTGCGAGGCACCCAGAATACACTGAGAGTGCCCGTGTGTTTGCTTTGCGATTCCCAGGCCAAGCCTCATGAGAGAGCCATTTGAACCCCGTTTTAGCCAACGAGGGAATGGAGGCCAAGAAGCGACATGGCTTCCCCAGGCTGACAGCTAGGAGGCAGCAGAGCCAAGAGGCCAATCTGGGACTGTTCTCTGTTGTTTCAGAGTTTGCCACATCATGTTAAGCAGTCTCGGTGAAAATAGAACGAATGGTCCCTGCCCACAGGAAATGTACTGCAGTCAAGGAGAGGGTACAAATGCATGGAAAATTCCCGGGACTGGCTGTATGCAGAGCTGTTTCATAAGCAGGAGCCAGGAGGGAAGGAGGCTGAGAACCATGATGGGCTCATTCTCCAAGAAGCTGTGGTCCATAGGGCCCCCGACCCTCGGCTCCCGTTGCCCCTTCTGCGAGCCTCCCTGCCCACCCCCAGCGTGGGCCTCAAACTGCTCCTCCTGGTTTGAACGCCAGGAAATAAACAACAAAAACCCCAACTAGATTAGCAAGACAGCGTATGCGGTTCCTGGGAAGTTCAACAATTGCACTTCTAAATAACAGCTCAACACGGACTAGGAGAGACGTCACAAGGCAGGATAGGATTAATTGCCAAATGAATTATTGAAATTATAATTGCAGAGGAGTTGGGAGGAGCACATGATTGCCTCGGGCGGGCATGGTCAGGAGAGGCCAGGGAGGAGAGCCGCGTGAGCTGGGCCCGCAGCACAGCCTGGGCAAAAGGTATGCCCAAGCAAGGCACAGAGGTGGGGGGTGGCTCCAGGGCAAGGGGCTCACGGGGGCTGAACCGCAAATGCACCTGCCCGCTGCAGGCCTTCTCCCTCTGCGGCCTCATTCTCCCGGGCCTTCCACCTGCTCATGGCCACTGGGGGGTGTGCGTTGCAGGTCCCCAGCCTCGCCTGGCCTGTGGCCTCTATCTGTGCCTCAGTTGCTCGGGCTGCACAGTGGGCTGAGAAGGCACGTCTTGCACACATCCTAGGAGAGAAAAAGCGTGTGCAAACACAGCCAGGTTTGCTGTACTTCGCTATACTGAAGCTCGTTTTCACAAGGGCTCAAATCCACAGTGAGCCCGATCCCATTTCCTGAAATGCAGGATAGCGGCATACGCGTAGGCTTAGAAGTCATGCAGATCTGAGTTTCCACCTCTGCTCTATGTTGTCGTGGCTGTGCAATCTTGGAGAACTTGCTGAGCCTCTCTGGGCCTCATTTGCTTATCTGTCATGTGGAGCTTTGTATGGCTCTCTCATGGATTGCCTTGAGAACTGCCTGGCATAATGTAGGCCGGATGCCAGCCCAGGGCCGGCTCATGGTAGCCGAGCTCCATAAACGGTGGTTATTGGCCAAGGGTGATCTAACAGGTAGCATCTAGAATAACTGTTCTCGTGGTCCCCATGTACAGTATCAGCCTATCACTAGCCCCGAGGGGCAGGGACACAGCGCGGTTAAGAGCCCAGGTGCTGGAAGGTAAAACCAGAGAACCGACAAAGGGCCCGGTGTGTCGGAACGTGATCTGCCCTTGGTGAGGAGCCACACCTGGCGGGAGGTGGGGCTGGAACGCAGGCCACAGGGTGCCGCTGTGTCAGCACGCCAGTGATGAGCAGGGAGTCTGTGCAGAGGTGTAAGAAAATGGTGCTTTCCAAACACGGCAGAGGATAAAGCAATACACGTACTCTGGCTGCAACTGAATAAAAATGTTAAAGTGATTTTTAAAAAATAAGCCAGAGCGGGGGCGCCTGGGTGGCTCAGTCGGTGAAGCGTCTGCCTTTGGCTCAGGTGCTGATCCCAGGGTTCTGGGATTGAGTCCCGTGTTGGGCTCCCTGCTCGGGGTGAGGGGGGGAGTCTGCTCCTCCCTCTCCCTCTACCCCTCCCCCTGTTTGTGCTCTCTCGCTCTCTAATAAACAAATTTTTAAAAATCTTTTTAAAAAATAAATAAAAATAAGCCAAAACAGCTGTGGAATGAGACTGGCGTGGGAGTGAGGTTGGGACAATTCTGTGTGTCTGCACAGGGGGAGAGCAAGGTGTCTGCCTCCTCTCCTGGCCACACCTTTTGGGGGTAAGGTTCGGATTCTGCTGAGTGTGTATTTTAGGGGAAGGTCAACAGACACGTCCAGCGAACAGGCACCTGGGGGCAGTCTGGGAGTCTTGTGCAGAAGGCGGTGACGGCCGGGATCCCAGCAGGTGAAAGGTTGGCAGGGGGAGAGGCGCTGGGGGGATGCAGGTGCAGCCTGCCCCTGCAGGGGCATGTGGGTCAGAGGTACAGTGGGAGACTAGCCTTTGATTCAGTATAAGAAAGAACTTCTGAGTATTCAGAATATCTGACAGAAGAGCCCGAGAAGCAATGAGCTCCCGGATGTGGGACGTGTTCAAGCTGAGGCTGGATGACCAGCGGTCAGGGCGCCGGGGCTGGGGTGGGGCAGGGAGGAAGCCTGAATGGGTAGAAGGTGGGCTTGATCAGTTTCTCCCAAACCCACCACTCATCAGAACCGACTGGGGCTGCTTTCCAGAATACAGTTTCCTGGCCCTCCACCCCGGACCCACTAACTGAGAAATCTCTGGCAGTTCTGTCAGAATCGGCATGTTTCGGAAAGCTGGAGATTCTCAGGCAGGGAGCGGAGGCAGGCCCTGGAAACTGCAGGCTGACATTGCCCCTAGTGGCCTTGCAGATGCTGTGCCAGATCCCTTCTGGGGAGGTGCAGCTTTCGGCACCGGGCTCCCACCTGTGCTTGTACAGAAAGCAGGGGTCACCCTCTCCCCAGCCCGGGGCTGGTTGGGTGGATTCTAAGGACTAAGGCAGAGCCCCTCCCAGCCACTCCCCTGGGAGGTCTGAGAAGCAGTTCTGCTCCCAGAGGGTCTCCCTGCAGCTCAGGCTGGGCAAAGCCGAGTCAAAAGAACGCGCGTCCCCAGTGAATGTGTATGGGAGTTGGGATTTCAGACTATCACGGTTTTCTTCGTAAGCTGACTCCAATTTAAGTTCAAGTCCATGTCTCCTCCAGCTTGAATCAGTTTACCCTCCATCACCAGAACAGCCCCTCCTCTCACCGAGGGTCTGACACAAGCTGAGGCTTCAGAGAAGACCCTCTGGGGGATGGCCCCTCCACCTTCTCACGGGGAGACAGGAGAGGCTGCCGTGAGGGTGCAGTGATGACTGAGGCGTGGAGAACGGCGCCAGGCATGGCCCACGCAACCAACATTGCCAGTGTTGTTGTCGATCTGTCCGTACTATTTACTACTGAGACACCATTTTTCCCTGCCCTCCATCCCTCCAGGCCCACATCACTCTTAGGGCCCAGGAAATTTTAGAAAGAAGCCAGAATGCTCCTCTAAGCTCTGGCTATCTTCCCAATTTGCTTTCACCAGATATCTCCAAGCTCCGGGTTCTGGCTGGGTCCACTCCAGGGGCGGCTGCTTCTCTCGGCACCCCCAGGGCCCAGGCTCGTCCCGTGTTTAGTCGTGCGCCACAGCGTGCGGGGCAGGTGCTTTCAGCCACTTCTGGGCTGAAATGGGAAGTGGGAAACTACAAGGAAAATAAACATCACTTCAGGGAGTGGAGCTGGGATTTACAGGCAGGAGTCCAAAGGGCCGGATTAGAATCCCTGACCCGGTGTCCCCAGGGCCCCCATAACCACACCCCTTGAGGCTCATGGGACCTGCCACTGTGCGATGGCCGGTGGTGGCTTCGTGCATGCACAGAGGACCACTCTTCAGGGCCGCTCCACTCTGAAGGAGGTTCTGGGGCCAGAGAGCTCGGAGGACTGGTTCCGTTGGGTAGAGTCTGCCGACGCTCAGGCTCAGGGAACGTGAGCAGGAAATGCTGAGGATTGGCGCCAAGGCCCCTCTAGTCCCACCCCACAGGCCTCAGGCCCACCACAACCTCACTCCCTCAGTCAGAGAGTCACCACAGTTTCTTCCAGCAGTTCTGGGCAGTGCGAGACACAGGGAAGGGTCCTGGCCAGAGGCCAAGAAGCGACACTTAAGAGACCCTGGGGCTGACATTTCCTGGCTCTTATCTGTTCCCACACTTGGGCCGACTGCAGGCAACAGAGGACAATGCCCCGAGGAACCCTTGCCAGTAGTGTGGCTTTTTTAGTGTAAATATGTCTCAAATATTGCATGGGGTGTGTGTGTTGTGTGGTGTGTGTGTGTGTGTGTGTGTACTAAAAAATTAGTTGCTATTTATCTGAAATTTAAATTTAACTGGGTTGCCTGGGTGGTTCAGTAGGTTAAGCATCTGCCTTTGGCTCAGGTCATGATTGCAATGAAGGTCATGGGATTGAGCCCCACATGGGGCTCCCTGCTCAGTGGGGAGTCTGCTTCTCTCTCTCCCTCTGTCCCTCCCCATCCCTGCTCATGCTCTGTCTCTCTGTCAAACAAATAAAATCTTTAAAAAAATTTAACTGAATCCTGAATGCCCTGTATTTTTATTTGCTACCTTACCTTCCAGAAGCATCATTCCTGATCCACGGCCCCCAGGAAGCCACCAGTCTGCATTTTCCAAATGCTAGAGAGTGTTTGTATAGACAGAGACAGCCGCTGTTCAGGAAGAACAGCAATGCCCCACATCGCAGAGATAGTAATGGCATAATCACAGCAGGCACTGGTGCCTTCTAGGTCTTTCTCTGGGCTGGGCACTAGTCTAAGCGCAGACCTTTGTGGCCCATGTTAATGCACTGCTCACAGCCACCACACGGGACAATGCTATTACGAGCCCCACGGTACAGATGAGGGACGGAGCACAGAGAAGTGAGATCACCAGCCGGGAGCAGCAAAGCCAGGCAGATCCCAGGCAGGAAAGCAACTCCCCAGCCTGTGCCATGGACTTTGTTTTTCATGAAAGTGGGTCCTGGACCTATACTGAAAAGACGAGGGCACAAGTGCATTCGTCGGTGCTGCAGCAGCCAGATGGGCTGTGCCATCAGGCCGCTTTCCGTCTCCAGTGTCATATAGAACGGCTGAATTGTGTATTTATTCATACAAACACAGATATATTTACATTCGAAGGACTGACAGCACATTAACCAGCTGCCGCGCTGTGTGTCCTAGGGAACGCTTGGTGCACTGCCACCAACAGGCAGCTTCGCCTCGGAGCCGGAGCCGGGATGTCACTCCCGGAGCAGGTCAAGCTCACGCGCTGGGGTTCCTTCTCTGCACCCCGCAGGCGCCTGGGTAAGATCCAACCACTTCTGATACTTTGCACGTTATATTTGTAACAATGTGTTTACAGCTTGTCTCTTCCCATATGAGGCAAGCTCCTAAAGCAGACCTCCATTCATTCATTCAACGAACATTTTTTGAGCACTGACTCTGTGCCAGGAACAATGCTAGAGACTCGGATACGTGTCCCTATCACAGAACTGACAAGCCAGCGGTGGCAGTGCTGCGTGGCAGAGACAAGGCAAGTACTATACACTACGATGCATTCTGGTTAGAGTGCCGGATACTGGGCAGAGGCAGGTGGGGGCAGCTGAGCCATGGTTAGGAGGAACATTCCAGAAGTGGAGAGGCTGAGGAAGCAAGCCTGTAAGGCACCGGCCAGATGTTGCCCTGCTGGAGGGCCCTGGAGGGGAAGGGGCGGGGAACAGAGATCCAGGGGGTGGGCAGCGTTTTCAAGATTGTGGCGATAAGGGGAAGGGAAATAGAGCACAGGTGAAAGTGAAGTGATTTGGTTATTGTTTTTGCTTCTCTGGGTGTGGGACATTTCAGGGTAGTTAGAAACAGAGGGAAGGGCCCTGTACAGAGGGAGAGGCTGAGGATGCATGGGAGGGGGGCTCACTGTCCTCTAGAAGCTGCCCAGCCCCGCTCTGGGGGGTGGGGGTCGTGCCCATCCATCTGCCTGCGGTCCCTGCCTCAGCCCCACAGGGTTATTCTTGCCTCCAGGTCTTGGCACTTGCCACTCACTGGGCCTGGAAAGTTCTTCCCCCAGATTTCCCTGAGGTCACTCCCTCTTCTCTTCCAGGTCTTGGTTCCTCAGGGGACACCTCTTCAGAAAGCCTCCCCCTTCCCCCAGGCCATTTTAAGTGACTTGAGCTCCCCAGCCCTCTTTACCCCCCAATATCACCTTATTATTCCCCTATAGCATTTATGGGGGTCTTGACATCTATTCCTTCCTTTCTGTTTCCTCTCATGGGACTGTGAGCTCTGTGAGGCTCAGACCTAGTCTGCCTTGTCCCCTGGCTGGCACCTAGTGGACACCCAAGGTCTATGATGTGAATGCTGGACTGACAGACCCCACCTTGCCCCAGGCGCTGGTGACCTCAGGGGGCCAGGCCTGGGGTGTCCTCACTCTCAATTGTCATAGAAGGAGGAGCAGAGGCTTCTCGGACCGTTCTGGCCCTCCTCCTATTATTTTCCTCCCAAATTGTCTTATGGAAATTTTGACAAGTTGGATTAGATAGAATAATCAAGATAAATTGGTTATTTAAACAAGGCCCCATGGACCACCTTACAGCTTTTCTAAAATGCTTTTTTACAGAGCATTTTCCCTTCTGGGGATAAGGGCTTGTGTGGTAAGCCTTCAAAATGTGGTTGCTTTGTTTTTTAAAAAGAGACTTCCCATCTCCGGCCTGTCAGAGGCTCAGCCTCCTTCCATCCTGTTGAATATAGCCCTTCCTACCCCCCAGTCCCGGGGTGCCTGGGGCAAGGCACAGCCTGCCTTCATTTCTCTACAGGGAAGCCTGCTGGGAAAGCGCAGCCCAGCCTTTAGGGGAAACGAGAAGGGCTCAAGAGTGCACATCATCCATCAGTTTGTAGCCGTGTCCACAGAGGCTTACCGCCCTGCTCTACGTGCCTTTCCATGTCATAGTCCTCAAGAGTGCTACGAGGTAAGCATGCCCCGTTTCACAGACCAGGACGAGGCACAGAGAAGTTAAGGAACTTGCCCTAAGTCACACAGTAAGTAGAGGAGCGAGGGCTTGGCTCTGCTCAGTCCAGCACCACAGCCAGCACCGTGCGGCCCTGCCACTTTTCCCAGCCTGTCCCGAGAGCTGCGGACAGGATGAAAGACAGCCTGCAGGTGCCCCGTGCCTGGGGACAAGGAAGTGCCTGGGCGGCGGGACAGGAGCCTGGCAGCCACGGGTGGGACATGGCCGAGCGAGCACCTGATGCCCGGGTTCAAATCCCAGCTCCGCCTTCCTCTCAATGCGCCCCGTTGCCAGCAGTCACTCCGTCACCCTCCTCAAAGATACGTTCCTCGCGTGACTTCGGAATTCCGTGGAGAAGCTGAGGAGACAAAGAGACTGAGTCGGAGGGGGCCCCCATGAGATAAAGCCCGGCACTGGAACATCTGAACGGGCTCTTAGCTACGAGCCAGCCCGATGCCTGATTTTAAGCGAGAGGGAGCAGAAGACCACGGTGCGGGGGTGGCCTGCTCCAGGGCCCAGGACGCATCACTGGAAGAGCAGAGCCTTCTCCTTCCTCCCCTTCTCTTGCCTCTCCTGTCCTGCCTCCGTCCTCGGCAGTGGAGGCAAGCTCCGGCTGTCCTGACTCCTGCCACTACAGAGAGAACTCGGGCTCGGCCCTTTGCCCGCTGGGAAAGGCTGGCCTGCCTGGCTGCGGGGAGCACAGGGAAGAAGGACCTATGGGGACAGGGGTCAGAGTCACACTCAGAGGTAAATGAAGACTCTCCCTCCCCCCAACCCCAAGAGATCTGAGCAAGAGAAAATGAACCCCACAGTGCGCCGGAAGTCATTATAAGAAGAAAAGAAGATTTTTAAGAATTTTTGCTGTGGTCTCCATATTTCCCTTCAACAACGTCAAGAAGAGAAAGCGATACGGTAGCTGTTAAACAGGGCACCGCTCAGAAACCGAACCGGAAGGGTCCTAGTGTTGCTTCATAGCAGTAACATCTTTGGGCACCAGCTCTGCCCCAGGCACCCAGGATACCAAGCTGGTCTGGAAACCAGTCTGAAGGTAGGGGTCTGAGTCACTCGGGACCCTGCCCTTTACCCTTCTGTGCTCAGATAACACGGCAGCTTCTCTAAGGCAGCCGTGCGTTCCTGGCTGTAACGGCCCTAATGATGGGTTTGAATCTGATGCTTGTAAACTGTGCCTGCTCCTGGACACCCTGGGAGGTACAAACTGAGACAGACCTCCATGAATATTAATCAGCAGAGCTAAGAGTGCTTTGTGTTCCGGCTTACTTTTAGATGGTTCTTTCTGTTCTGGAGTTCCTAAAGCAGGCCCTACCCTGGGAGACTGAGGACAAGCTCTCAGAACCCCTTCTCCTTAAATCTAGGAGGGAAAAGAGGGAGGAGGGGGTTGGGGGATCGTTTGGAGCCCATGGGCCCAGCACCCGGAGGGATAGGAGCTGGAACTCTCCCAACTCTGCCCTCACCCTCACCCTCCCCAGCCCCCAAAACCCCACCCCACCCCCCCACCTCCCACGACAGGTGACTGAAGCGGGCCAGGCAGTTGGCCCAAGGGTAAACAAATCACAGCTCAGTTGGTGGCCCTGACACGGACAGAGACATGGACAGAGACAGCGTCTTCTTTAGCCTGGTTGGTGGGACCCAGCCAGAGAGATCGATCGCAGGAGAGTGCATGAGCCGGAATGGGTTCTGGGCCTGCTGACCTAACCTGCTTTTTCCTGTGTCCCAAGGGTCCTGAGCCTCCTCCGCCCAGGCTCCACCCAGGAAGCACCCTGCTCCCGGGGAGACTGGCCTCACACCTCTCCTTCCAGAAAGCCTTGAGGGTCCAATGAGGGGGTTTCAGGGTGTGGAGAAAGGAGCCCTCCCTACAGGTAGGCTTTCTTCTGCCTCTTCTGCGGGTGACTAGCTGTCCCCGGTGGCAGGTGCACGTGAAGCTCGCCGATCTCATTTGTAAAGTAGACCAGCCGAGCCTGAAGATCTTACTTGCTAATTGCAGTCGACAGAAGGTGCTCTGAAATGAACACCGGGAGGGGTGAGTGTGTGTGTGTGTGTGTGCGCGCGCGCACGCGCGAGCACGTGTGTTGGGGGCAAGGAATTCCATTGGAGGGGTGAGGGAAACTTCTTGAAGGTGTCCATCCGCGCTGAAGGAGGGGAGCCGCCAGCGGTGTGGATGAGCCGGGTGGACGGGGTGGCCGCGGTGCCCAGCAGTCTGGCTGGAACAGCCCAGGTGTGTCACATGGCAGAACTGTGTTCTCACGCGCAGAAGGGCTCTGAGTACTGCTCTGTGCCGAGCACAGCGGTCAGCGGCAGGGGGAGAACACGAAACAGCGCGCAGTGCCTGCGGGTGGGGAGTGCTCCGCTCACGGGCAGAGTCTGGGGGGACATGAGGCTGGAGGACCGGGGTTGCTCAGCTCTGGTCCCTCCCAGCCTGTGATGCAATCAGACACTGACCCCCATCTTTCTCTTTATAGAAACTGACAGCGACTCTGACTTCCCAAGGGGGGGCGGTGACAGAAAGAGGGTGATGCTGCCAAGCCGCAGGGGACAGGCCAGCATGCAGAAGCACGCAGACCTGTGAGAACGCGACTCAGAGTTCCTGACAGGACAAACCTACCGTGGGAAGCAACTATTTATTTAACACATTTTCTGGAACTCCTCCTAGAGACTTGGCGCGGTTCTGGACACGGAGGATACAGTGGTGAGCAAAAGACACAGTCTCTGGCCTCAGGAAGCTTACACTCCAGTGTTGGGAGACAGACAACACACTGACAAGAAAAATGTGTGTGGTCATGTATGCTCATGTACTGGATGGGGACACTGACTGAGGAGGAAGATGAAGTAAGATAAAGGAGAGAGAGGATGTGTGAGGGGCTCTTACAGAGGCTTGGCCGGGAAGGGCCTCTCTCAGAAGCTGGAGTTTGAACAGAGGCCTGAAGGCAGTGAGGGAGCACCAATGCAGGCATCTGGTGGAAGAGTTTCTAGGCAGAAGGAGCAGCCAACGCAAAGGCCCTGGGTCAGGAGCGCCAATCCACCAACAAGGTCGATTAAATATCTCTGTGTTGTGCCTGTTCCCTCATTTTGCACAACAGGCAACTAACTGCCCTTAAAGGTTGTTATTCACCCTGAATTACTGTTAAAAAGATCTTTCCCCACTGACCTACACTGAAATTCCAGAGATGCTCTGCCTTCTTTTTGTTCAGTTTTCAAGGGTCAGTGACTCCTACGTAAAGGTCAAGGTCTACTCTTCTCACCTCACCTCCTCAGCAACTCTGATAGGTAGCTAGTTATGTGTGAAGTTTCAGGGTGTTCCTAGGAAAGCTTAGAGTTTAGAGAAGCCAGAGGAATTCATTCATGCACTACTGAGCTCTCCCGTTATTTCCTTTGGCGTTTGACTCTCATACAACCCTGGAAGTTCATTAGCCCAATGGTAGAGACGGAGACACTGAAGCTCCGTGAGACTGGAGTAGCTGTAACTCAAGCAGAGACTCCAGGACATGGTGAAGCCAGGACTCAAAGTCAGATACCCTGAGCCCAGCATAGCCTCCAAGCAGAGAGCCCAGGACCGCCTGCGGCCCACATGTATGCTCCCTTGACATGTATTGAACCGGAATGTCTGGAGACGGGCCAGTCTGCAATGGGTACTCCAACTACTGTCTATCGTATGACACCCGATCGACTTCATTCCTATTGTAACCTACCTGCTCCCACAGGGCATATCGTGCTGCTTTCTCACCAGGAATAACTGCATTTGCTTTGGGGACATCGTCAACATTAAGCAACGGCCAGGCAGATCTCTTTCTACGCAAACTGCGCAGCATCAGCCATGCTGCCTCTATCAGCCTGGAGACCTGCCAGGGGCACTCTCGCACACCGGGCAGTCTGGAGGTTCTCTGCAGCTGGGAGGCCTGGCTCAGGGGCTGTCGCCTGGGAAATCGGCCTCCACCGGACAGAGCCCACCAGCATGCCCCCATGAAGTTGAAGGCCAACGCCTAAAATGAGCATGCCTGGGAATACAAAACCAGGTGAGCACATTTCACGAAAAGAAAAACCCAGCTCCAGAAAGACAAACAGTGCCTAATACTCAAGTGGCTCTTGATGACCCAGGGCAGTCATAATTGGCACTTGATTGGTGGATAGAATTCTGGCACCACCGATGACGTGATTGAAGTGTCTCCAAGAATTTCCCCTACATGGGACCGGCAGGAGGGGTGGCAGCGCCCTCGAGGCCATCCCTCTACTTAAGTCATCCAGTTAAATGAGCTCAAGCCTGCTGGACCTGGCAGGTGTCCTGCCTACCTGCCTAAGTAACTTAAAGATAGAGATCTTTATGAATTCCTCGCTCTACCAAACACAGCAGGACCCTCCAGGTTCTATTCCCAAGAGCCCATGTTCAAAGACTCCCAACCTGAACCAGAAATTCTGAGTCACTTTATAAATAGATAGGCCTTTTTAAGATTATATTTGAGAGAAAGAAAGAGCATGCACACATGCATTCTGGGGAAGGGGCAGAGGGAGAGAATCCCAAGCGGACTCCGCTCTGAACACAGAGCCTACACAGGGCTCGATCCCAAATCCAAGACCATGACCTGAGTGAAATCACGAGTTGGACGCTCAGCAGGCTGAGACACCCAGGTGCCCCAATACTTTAAAAAAAAAAAAAAAGAAAGAATTAGGTGCTAAGAGTTTGGACTCAGGGATTAAGCATACTTGGTTTCTTTAAAATAGAGACACCAGCATGTGCTTCAGAGAACTTAATAAATTGTCGTGTAACATGCCTACAGACAATTGCACACAACCCAGCCACACATTATGCAAACCACTTAGGCCTCACACATGGAACACGCCCACTTACCTGTGGTCTTTCTTTCTTTCTTTTTTTTTTGAGAGTTAAATAAAACGATGTATGTAAAGTACTTAACACAGAGCTTGGCACACAGGAAAACTCTAGAAATATGAATTCTTATGCAAAAGCAAGACCTTGTTTTCCCTAAAGTGCCAGGACTGGGGCCTGTCTGTCCTTTCCTGCCCACGTCCTGTCAAGCCCTCTGGGTTGCAGAATGCCTGAAAAGGAGGAAAAGAAGGGACTCGGTAATGTCGACTTCCCTGAATCAGACTACATGCTTTTTTAGGGCCTCTGCAAAGCAGTTGTCTGTTCTTTAAGCTGCCAAGCCCTTCCTCTACTGAGGAGCCTGTGGGTCGAACAGTCCATTGTCACCGACAGAGCGGATTTAAAATGGGGTCATGGCTAGGACGTGGTGACTGGCCAGCCGGGTAACGCACACCCTGCCTCCGCCCCAGGTGAGCCTCAGGCTGGGGGGACAGCGGGCAGCCTCGCCAGCATCCGGGGGCCAAGATTCAGGGCCCCGAAGGTCAGCACCGCAGGAGGGTGGGGCTCGAGGAGAGCCTGCGGGGTCCCCTCCGGAGCCCGAAGGTGGGAGCGCTACCTTGGTGGCCTCAGACGGACTGGCT
The DNA here is from genome assembly GCF_002007445.2 of Ailuropoda melanoleuca. Taxonomy (NCBI): domain Eukaryota; kingdom Metazoa; phylum Chordata; class Mammalia; order Carnivora; family Ursidae; genus Ailuropoda; species Ailuropoda melanoleuca. The sequence goes on from NC_048225.1 coordinate 79,374,125, forward strand.
AAAGCAAAGGGATGGGAACAGAACAGTCACGCTCCTCTGGTCTATAAATACACCCAGCCTGTAAAGATTTACGTGCCTCGGTGCTGTGACACAGTCACCCTCTCTCATCACCCCCTGGGTTGGCAGCTCCTGCACAGGCTGCGGTGGGATCGGAGGAGAGACGGCGGTGAGTGGAACGAGACGGTGAGGCTGGCAGGGCTGGGGCCGGTGTGTTCCGCTCTCCTGCCACAAGGGAAGGATCCAGCAACCTCAATCAAACGCTCACAGATGGCGGGCTCAGCACAGCCACACAGGCATTTACAGATGAGCCGGCTGCAGACGGAGCCCTTGCGATGCTCCCGGTGTGGAGGGGACCCGTGTGCCTGTGTGCGCCTCACGGACCTGGGCAGACCAGTGGCACTTGCTTAGGGTGCAGGGCACCGAGTGCTATGCGAGAGCGTGCCAAAAGCTGATTTCCACGGTGGAGGTGGAAGCTGCTGTACGGGGGCCCCGGGCAGCGTGCTGGGAAATCCCGAAGGTTTCCGCAGTGGAGGGGCATTCCTGGTGGAGTGCCTCACTGGGGAGTAGGCAGAGCGACGGGAGATCCAGGGATGTTGGAAGGTGGTAAATACAGAGGCTGGACTCTGTGTGTGTGCCCAACAAGCATCTGGGTACCTGTGATGTCCCAGTGTGGGGCGTCAGAAGTGCAGAGGCCAGGGCGAGGGGCAGCGGTAGGATCAGGCAAAATCTGCCCGTTTCATGAAGACTTTGAAAAGCAAGCTGAGAAAGGAAGTATCATTTTTATTAAGCTTTTTTTTTAATTCCACTATAGTTAGCATACGGTGTTATATTAGTTTCAGGTGCACAATACAGTGACTCAACACTTCACACATCACCTGTGCTCATCACAAGATGCTCCTTCACACCCACCATTACCCACCAGCTATTTCACCCATCCCCCACTTTCTCCCTGGTAACCATCAGTTTGTTCTCTGGAGTTAAGAGTCTGTTTCTTGGTTTGTCTCTCTCTGTCTCTCTCTCTTTTTTTTCTTTCCTTATTTGTTTTGTTTTGTAAACTCCACAAATGAGTGAAGTCATATGGTATTTGTCTTTCTCTGAATGACTTATTGCACTTAGCATTATACCCTCTAGATCCAGCAATGCTGTTGCAAATGGCAAGATCTCATTCTTATTTATAGCTGAATAATAGTCCATTGCGTAGGGGCGCCTGGGTGGCTCAGTTGTTAAGCGTCTGCCTTCGGCTCAGGGTGTGATCCCGGCGTTCTGGGATTGAGCCCCGCATCGGGCTCCTCCGCTGGGAGCCTGCTTCTTCCTCTCCCACTCCCCCTGCTTGTGTTCCCTCTCTCGCTGGCTGTCTCTCTCTCTGTCGAATAAATAAATAAAATCTTCAAAAAAAATAGTCCATTGTGTATATTCTTCTTTATCCATTCATATATCAGTGAACACCTGGGCTGCTTCCATAATTTAGCTTTTGTAAATAATGCTGCTCTAAACATAAGGGTGCGTGTATCCCTGTGAATTACACTTTTTGTATTTTGAGGGTAAATATCTAGTAGTTCGATTGGTGGATCATAGGGTAGTTCTATTTTTAACTTTTTGAGGAACCTCCATATTGTTTTTCTGCAATGGCTGCACTAGTTTGCACTCCCAAGAACAGTGCACGAGGGTTCCTTTTTCTCCACATCCTCACCAACACTTGTTTCTTGTGTTGATTTTAGCTATTCTGAGAGGTGGGAGGTGGTATCTCATTGTGGTTTTGATTTGAATTTCCCTGGTGATGAGTGATGCTGAGCATCTTTTCATGTGTCTGCTGGCCATCTCTGTGTCTTCTCTGGAGGAATGTCTGTTCGTGTCTTCTGCCTATTTTCTTTTCTTTTTTTTTTTTTTTAAAGATTTTATTTATTTATTTATTTGACAGAGAGAGAGACAGCCAGCGAGAGAGGGAACACAAGCAGTGGGAGTGGGAGAGGAAGAAGCAGGCTCACAGCAGAGGAGCCTGATGTGGGGCGATCCCATAACGCCGGGATCACGCCCTGAGCCGAAGGCAGACGCTTAACTGCTGTGCCACCCAGGCGCCCCTTCTGCCTATTTTCTAATTGGATTATTTATTTCTGGGGTGTTGAGGTCTATTGTTTCTTTATGTATGTTGGATGCTAACCCTTAGTCAGATATGGAAAGCAAGTATCTTTGAACAAACTGGGAGAGATGGAACAAAGATGTACCAAGGAGGAGATGACTAAAAGGCCATGTCCCTTTCCTCCCTACTTAGCCCAATCGTTTGAAGAATAGTTGCTAAATGATGGAAGGAAGAGGACGCAAATGCACGCGCACGCGCGCACGCACACACACACACACACACACAGTTTTATTTCAAGACGAGCCATTACAGTTCAGCAGAAATCCAACTTGGCAAAAGGCAAAGGAAATGCGCTATAGTAGCTCCCAGAGGAGGCACAGGAAGAGGGCTGTTGATCAAGCCTTTGGACTCCAGGAACTTTGGGGAACCTGGCCCTGCCACCGAAAAGATAACATGCCTCAGACCTAAGGTTGGCAGAACGAGCTGGACAAGTCTGTTCTGGTGAACCCTAGCAGAATCTGAATATACAAAAAAAGAGATAAAGAAAACAACACCAACACAGCTCTCTTGTTGAAGCTGGACAAGGACCATGTTTTAAAGTCATCTGTTGGCTGGGAGCTGCCACGAGTGGGGACTACAAGGACAGTGGCTGGATCCGTCACCTGTGGCCACACCGTAGGGCTGCTCTTTGGAGTAGAATTCACAGCTTTTCCACAAAAAAACATAAGAATATCGTGACACCACAGGAGACATATTTACTGATGCTTTTGTAGAGTGTTGGGGAAATATAATTATAATTAACATAAATAATTTAATATAATTAAAAGCAAGATCTTCTCCCAAGCCAAAAATCCTCTTCACAAAGGTAGTAGAGAAAGCAAACACTTTTCTTATTGAATAAGCATTAAACCAGAATGTGATGTGCATGACAGGCAGTCTGCTAAGGGATTGCCAAGACAGAAAGGAATGTCCCCCTTATCTAGCCCAGCAGACACAGCCCATTACGCATGTGTTCCCAAGATAATCAATCAGCAGTCCTCAAGGAGGAGGACTGGAGACCTGTAGCACACTTACTTCATCCTCACTTTCTCTTCGTAACTGGGGAGACCATGTGTGTTGGTTTTATCTAGAAGAGAACCGAACTTCCCATTCTTTAGGACAGAAGGTAGTTTTGCAAATTGGAAGAAGGCACCCACAGAAGTTACCTCCCACAGGAAGTGGGAGACCGGGGTGCTAGCTTCCTGAATGTCTGCATTTCAAAAAAATGGCTCCCAGGTCCTGGAGGAAACGTTCCTGAGTTAACAGACTGACAAGAGGCTTGCTTAACCATTGTAAAGATGTCTATACATCTGGAAAGGACTGAAAAATAAATCTGGAAACAAAAGGGACGTTTCTTTTCCTTTATTTTCAACATAGAGAGTTAAACCTCTTATTTTTAATTTGCATTTGTCCTTATAATTTCCTCCCTGTGCTACCGTAAAATAATAACATTCCAACCTTCTCTCTGGGCCCCTTGCAGTTGCCTAAATATCCAGCAAGCCCAAGTCCAATGCAACCAAAGCAATTACTAGAATTACTATTTAATGTAAGGATTGATTTTCAAATTCAGTATAGTGTTCGCCTTGGGGGAAATAACTTTTTTTTATTTCTGTAAGTAATCTCTACACCCAATGTGGGGCTCAAACTCACAACCCCAAGATCAACAGTCACATGCTCTACCAACTGAGCCAGCCAGGCGCCCCAGGGAAATCACTTTTAAATATAGCAGTCATTCCCCTTTATTCATCCAGAGTGGGACTGGAGAGGACGCATACCCCAGCGTTAGCTTAGTGACATTAGGCCAGTCTTTTGCAGTTTTCTAATGGTTTGTCTATTAACTAGATGGGGTTTTTTTTCTTTTCTACATTATCCTTCTAGTCAAACCAGTTCACGTGTGTGTGTGTGTGTGTGTGTGCGTGTGTGTGCGTGCACGTGCACGTATAACTAGAGCTTAGGCACCTGGTGCATATCGAGTACTTTTACTTTGTTATTATAAAAAACCACCCGCGAAGGTGTCCCGCTTACACCCAGCGAATCATCAGACTGCTGGCCTCAGTGCAGACGTGTCCACACTGAGAGCGCAGGGTCGGCTGATCAGAGCCGTGTGGTGTGGGAACCACTGTTGCCAGAGCAGAGAGCAAGACTGGTTAACACACAGCATTATATCCTAGTAATCGTGGTATTCACAGTAACTAGAATAACCGGAGCTGCTAGTAGCCAGGCAACCTATGAGAACAGTAATACATTTTCTGGAATATTTCTTTTCTGTTGAGGTCAATATCCGTCAGTTACCCAGGAAAAGTTTTAGGTCCTTTGAGCGATGCACAGTCCAGTCCTGTGGTGCCAGCTTCACATGGGAAGCGTGACTCCAGCTGAGTTGTCTTGCATGGTGGTAACCTTCTGGGAGATCAGCAGCCCTTGCAAGGGTCCCCGCCAACTTGGTGACACCCAACTCTCTTCTGGAAGGATCATCATGGAGACAAAGTCCCCCAGTTGACGGGTGGAAGACTTCCCCTGGCAAGTCTCTTCAGATCTTTAGGACTTTAAGGGTTTCTGAGCAAGAGAGGAAGTCCTTTTCAGTATTGAACCTGATTAGGAGAGGGTTCTGTTAAATCCAACACAGGACACGGCCTCAGACCCAAACTCCTAGCCTGACAAACTTAAGTTCAAAAGGAGACATTCCCTTCCATGCTTGCTTGCAGGGGTCCTACCAATTCTTTTTTTGTTTTGTGTTGTTTTCTTTAAATTCAATTAACCAAGATATAGTACATTATTCGTTTCAGATGTAGAGTTTGGTAATTCATCAGTTGCATATAACACCCAGTGCTCATCCCGTGACATGCCCTCCTTAATGCCCATCATTCAGTTACCCTGTCCCTCCACCCTCTCCCCTCCGACAATGCTCAGTTTATTTTCTATAGTTAAGTCTCTCATGGGTTGTCTCCCTCCCTGATTTCTTCCCAGTTTTCCCTCCCTTCCCCTATGATCCTCTGTTTTGTTTCTTATATTCCACATATGAGTAAAACCATATAATAATTGTCTTTCTCTGATTGACTTATTTTCCTCAGCGTAATACCCTCTAGTTCCATCCACGTCAATGTGAATGGTAAGTATTCATCCATTTTGATGGTTGAGTAATATTCCATTGTGTGTGTGTATCTATGTATATATATACCGTATCTTCTTTATCCATTCATCTGTGGATGGACATCTGGGCTCTTTCTATAATTTGGCTATTGTGGACATTGCTGCAATGAAAAGTAGGGTGCCTGTGCCCCTCCATATCACTACATTTGTATCTATGGGGTAAATACCTAGTAGTGCGATTGTTGGGTTGTAGGGTAGCTCTATTTTTAACTTCTTGGGGAAACTCCATACTGTTTTCCAGAATGGCTGTACCAGTTTGCATTCCCACCAACAGTGTAAGAGGGTTCCCCTTTCTCCACATCCTTGCCAACGTCTGTTGTTTTCTGACTTTGTTAATTTTAGCCATTCTGACTGTTGTGAGGGGGTATCCCATTGTGGTTTTGATTTGTATTTCCCTGATGCCAAGTGATGTGGAGCATTTTTTCATGTGTCAGTTGGCCATTTATATGTCTTCTTTGGAGAAATATCTGTTCATGTCTTCTGCCCATTTCTTGGGTGTTGAGTTTGATAAGTTCTTTATAGATCTTGGACACTAGCCCTTTATCTGGTATGTCATTTACAAATATCTTCTCCCGTTCCATAGGCTGCCTTTTCGTTTTGTTGACTCTTTCCTTTGCTGTGCAGAAGCTTTTTATCTTAATGAAGTCCCAATAGTTCATTTTTGGTTTTGGTTCCCTTGCATTTGGACACGTGTCTGCCAAGAAGTTGCCACTTGGCAAGCTGAGGTTAAAGAGGTTGCAAAATTCCCTAGGATTTTGGTAGACTCCTGTCTCACATTTAGGTTTTTATCCATTTTGAGTTTATTTTTGTGTATGGTATAAGAAAATGTTCCAGTTTCATTCTTCTGCATGTGGCCGTCCAATTTTCCCAACCCCATTTGTTGAAGAGACTGTCTTTTTTCCCATTGGATATTCTTCCTGCTTTGTTGAAGATTAGTAGACCATAGAGCTGAGGGTCCATTTCTGGGTTCTTAATCTGTTCTATGATCTATGTGTCTGTTTTTGTGCCAGTACCATACTATATTGATGATTACAGCTTTGTAATACAGCTTGAAGTTCGGCATTATGATGCCCCCAGCTGTGGCTTTCTTTCTCAACATTCCTCTGGGTATTCGGGATCTTTTCTTGTTCCATACAAATTTTAGGACTGTTTGTTCCAGCTCTGTAAAAAATGTCGATGGTGTTTTGGTAGGGATTGCATTGAATGTGTAGATTGTTCTGGGTTGCATAGGAATTTTAACAATATTTATTCCTCCAATACATGAGCATGGAATGTTTTTTCCATTTCTTTGTGTCTTCCTCAATTTCTTTCATAAGCATTCCATAGTTTTTAGAGTACAGATCATTTACCTCTTTGGTTAGGTTTATTCCTAGGTATCTTATGGGTTTTGGTGCAATTGTAAATGGGATCAATTCCTTAATTTCTCTTTCTTCTGTCTCATTGTTAGCATACAGAAATGCAACCAATTTTTGTACATTGATTTTTATATCCTGCCCTATTGCTGACTTCGTATGAGTTCTAGTAATTTGGGGGTGGAGTCTTTTGGGTTTTCCACATAAAGTATCATGTCATGTACAAATAGAGAGTGTGATTTCTTTGCCAGTCTGAATGTCTTTTATTTCTTTTTGTTGTCTGATTGCTAGTACTATGTTGAACAACAGTGGTGAGAGTGGACATTCCTATTGTGTTCCTGATCTTAGTGGAAAAGCTCTCAGTTTTTCCCCATTGAGAATGATATTCGCTGTGGGCTTTCATATATGGCTTTTATGATATTGAGATATGTTCCCTCTATCCCTACACTGTGGAGAGTTTTTATCAAGAAAGGATGCTGTATTTTGTAAATGCTTTTTCTGCATCATTTGAGAGGATTATATGGTTCTTGTCCTTTCTTTTATTAATGTAGTGTATCACATTGCTTGATTTGCTGATGTTGAACTACCCTTGCAGCCCAGGAATAAATCCCACCTGGTCATGATGAATAATCCTTTTAATGCACTGTTGGAACCTATTGGCTAGTATCTTAGTGAGAAATCTGGCATCCATGTTCATCAGGGATATTGGTCTGTAATTCTCCTTTTGGGTGGGATCTTTGTCTGGTTTTGAGATCAAGGTAATGCTGGCCTCATAAAATGAGTTGGAAGTTTTCCTTCCATTTCTATTTTTTGAAACAGCTTCAGAAGAATAGGTATTAGTTCTTCATTAAATGTTTGGTAGAATTCCCCTGGGAAGCCATCTGGCCCTGCACTCTTGTTTGCTGGGAGATTTTTTATTACTGCTTCAATTTCCTTACTGGTTATGGGTCTGTTCAGGTTTTCTATTTCTTCCTGTTTCAGTTTTGGTAATTTATAAATTTCTGGGAGTGCATCCGTTTCTTCCAGATTGCTTAATTTGTTGGCATATAGTTGTTCATAACATGATCTTAAAATTATTTGTATTTACTGGGTGTTGGTCATGATGACTCCTTTTTCATCGATGATTTTATTAATTTGGGTCCTTTCTCTTTTATTTTTGATAAGTCTGGTGAGGGGTTTATTGACCTTATTAATTCTTTCAAAGAACCAGCTTCTAATTTCATTGACCTGTTCTACTGTTCTTTTGTTTTCTATATCATTGATTTCTGCTCTAATCTTTATTATTTCTCATCTCCTGCTTGGTTTAGACTCTATTTGCTGTTCTTTCTCCAGCTCCTTTAGGTGTGAGGTTAGCTTGTCTTATTTGAGATCTTTCTAGTTTCTTGAGAAAGCCTTGTATTGCTGCGTACTTCCCTCTTAGGACTGACTTTGCTACATCCCAAAGGTTTTGAACAGTTGTGTTTTCATTTTCATTTGTTTCCATGAATTTTTTAAAAATTCTTCTTTAATTTCCTGTTTAACTTATTCATTCTTTAGTAGGATGCTCATTAGCCATTGAGTATTTGAGTTCCTTCCAAATTTCCTCTTGTGATTGAGTTCTAGTTTCAAAGCACTGTGGTCTGAAAATATGCAGGGAATAATCCCAATCTTTTGGCACCAGTTGAGATCTGATTTTTGTCCCAATATGTGATCTATTCTGGAGAATGTTCCATGTGCAGTCAAGAGAATGTGTATTCTGTTGCTTTAGAATGGAATACTCGTATATACCTGTGAAGTCCATCTGGTCCAATGTGTCATTCAAAGTCCTTGTTTCCTGGTTGATCTTCTGCTTAGATGATTTGTCCATCACTGTGAGTGGGGTGTCAAAGTATCCTACCTTTACTGTATTATTATCAATGTGTTTCTTTAATTTTGTTATTAATTGGTTTATATAATTGGTTGCTTCCAAATTAGGAGCATAAATATTTATAATTGTTAGATCTTCTTATTGGATAGACCTTTGAAGTATGATATAGTGTCCCTCTTCATTTTTCACTACAGTCTTTGGTTTAAAATCTGGTTTGTATGATATAAGGATTGGTACCCCAGCTTTCTTTTTATGTCCATTAGAATGATATGTGGTTCTCCACCCCCTCACTTTCAATATGGAGGTTTCTTTGGGTAAGTGAGTCTTTTGTAGACAGCATATGGATGGGTCTTGCTTTTTTATCCCATCTGATCCCTGTGTCTTTTTTTTTTTTTT
>NC_048225.1:79383065-79524392 GCF_002007445.2 Ailuropoda melanoleuca
GCTGATCACGCCCTGAGCTGAAGGCAGACGCTTAACCACTGTGCCACCCAGGCGCCCCTGATCCCTGTGTCTTTTGATTGGAGCATTTAGCCTATTTACCTTCAGAGAAACTATTGAATGATATGAATTTAGTGCCATTGGATTACCTGTAAAGTCACTGTTTCTGTATATTGTCTCTGTTCCTTTCTGGTCTATGTTACTTATGGGGTCTCTGTTCACTTACAGGATCCCCTTTAATATTTCTTGCAGGGCTAGTTTAGTGATCACAAATTCCTTAAGTTTCTGTTTGTCCTGGAAGCTCTTTATCTCTCCTTCCATTCTGAATGACAGCCTTGCTGGATAAAGTATTCTTGGCTGAATGTTTTTCTCATTTAGTATCCTGAATATATCATGCCAGCCCTTTCTGGACTGCCAGGTCTCCGTGGATAGGTCTGCTGCCGTACAATGTTCCTACCCCTATAAGTTAAGGAGTTCTTATCTCAAGCTGCTTTCAGTATTTTCTCTTTATCTCTGAAATTTGCAAGCTTCACCATCATATGTCATGGTATTGATCTATTTTTGTTGTTCGGGGGGGGGTTCTCTGTGCTCCTAGACAAGAAGGTCTGTTTCCTCCCAGAGATTAGGGAAGTTCTCAGCTATGCTTTGCTCAAATATACCTTCTGTCCCTCTCTCTCTTTCCTCTTCCTTGGGGACCCCAATGAATTTAATATTGTTTCACTTCATGGTATCACTAATTTCTCGAAACCTCCCCTCATGATTCCTTAGTTATTTTTCTCTCTTTTCCTCAGTTTCCTTCCTTTCCATCATCCTGTCTTCTATATCAGTGACTCTCTCTTCTGCCTCATTTACCCTAGCTGTTAGAGCGTCCATTTTAGACTGCATCTCAGTTAAAGCATTTTTAATTTTAGCCTGATTCGATTTTAGTTCTTTTATTTCTGCACTAAAGGATTGTCTAGTGTGTTTTATGCTTTTCTCAAGCCCAGCTAGTGTAATCGTTATTCTGAATTCCAGGTCCGACATTTTACTTATATCCATATTGATTAAATCTACGTCAGAGTATTATCTCTGGTTCTTTCTTTTGTGGTGAATTCCTCCTTCTAGTCATTTTGTCCAGAGAAGAATAGATAAATGAGAGAACAAAAAAGAAATAAAAAATAAAAATAACAACCATCACCCTAGCAAAATATACATTAGACAAATCAGAAGAGATCAGAAACCAAAAAAAAAAAAAAAGAAAGAAAGAAAGAAAGAAAGAAAGAAAGAAAGAAAGAAAGAAAAAGAAAATGAAAAGAAAAAAGTGGGGGAAAGAGAATATAATCAAACAGGTAGACAGAAAGGGTGATCCACTTGGTCCTGGATGTATTTTGGTCTGTTTGTTAGAAGACACTTGATCCCACAATTGTAAAGGAAGAAAAACTTACACACACACACACACACACACACACATACACACACACACGAATAAAACTAGAAGCCAAAAATGAAGAATATATCTACAAAATGTAAATGTAAAAATTAAAATTAAAAAAAGACTTAAAAAACGGGGAGTTGATAAAATAAGAAGCTAGTTGAAAAGGAAAAAAAGAAAAGGAAAACTTTAAACTGAAAGATAAAAGACTCATGAGAAAACACCTCAAATTCTGTATGCAGTTTTGCCCTGGTGCAGGAGTTTTTCAGTTCTGAGTGATCCATAAACTTGGTATTCGACTGATGTTCCTGCTGGTTTCCTGAGGGAGGGGCCTGTTGTGCTGATTCTCTGGTGTCTTGGCCCGTTCGGGGTTGTACCACCCTTGCCAGGTGGGGGCTGGGCTCTGCAGCACCCAGGCACCCCCGTCTTCCTGTGACCCTGGGAATCCTGAGACCACACTGTCCCACCTAGGATTCTGCTCCACTTCGCCACCCGAGCACCTTCCAGGCTGGGACGGCTGTCCCTGGAGCAGACGTCTACAATTTCCGATTTCGCGTTCCGGGGCTACACTTTCCGGCAGCCGGCTTTCGGAGGCTCCCTCCCCTGCCGTTTATCTTCGACTTGTCCCCTCAGACTCATTTCCCTGCACCTCTTACCTTTCAAAAAGTGGTTGCTTTTCTATTTGTAGAGTCCCTTGTACATCTCAGGCTGAATTCACAGGTGTCCAGAATGAGTTGATAGATATCTAGCTGAATTCAAGGGACCAGATGAAACAAGGTCTCCTGCTCTTTGCCATCTTGCCTCCCTTCGGGGTCCTTCTAATTCTTAATAAACCTAGTGGTGAAGCACGAGGGCAATTTTAACCTGGTGGGTTGCTGAATCTTTTTCAGTCTGAGAGTGTAGTTCCGCTTGTTCCTCTTGTCCAGAGGACTGAGACTTACAGGAATCTGCAAACGTTTGCATAATTCCTGGACAACAGTAGAAATAAGGTGACTTCCTCTTAATCCACACGGTTTTTAAAAGAGCCTTTACCACGTCTGACAACCAGCTATTGAAGAGGGAAAGACCAAGTCACTCAGATATCATACAAACCATAAGAAAATAAGATCTCTTACCTTTCACAGACACCAAATCTGTGAAATCCAACTGCCTCCAGGTTCCTGGGAAAGCTGGTCAGGGAGAACTTTCTGTGCTTACCTTGGGAGTGGTCTGTGAAGAATTCTGTTGGCAAATAGCACATCTCTTTTTAGTATATTTTAAATAATTTTAAGTTTTGGGTAAGCAGGCATTGTAAGAGTTTAGTGCTGTCAAAAACCCTCTTTTATTCAGGTGATTTTGTCGATGACAACACTAACCATGCAAATGGGGACTATGGTATGGGAATTAGGGAATTAGGTTAGGGAGTTCCCAAAGTCCAAATTTCTTTTAGCGCCTTTTGTAATCCTTTTGTCCATTTTCTTTTGAAAAGCATGATTTTGCAAACGAACAAACATTTCTTGTTGTATTAACAGCGGACCTTTGCAGCTGGGATCCTGCAAGGTTTTAACAGCGGCTTCGCAGCTCTGGCAGCAAAGTGAACTACAAATAAGTCAGCAGGCAGTCGCAAAGCCCCTCACATATCAGCTAGCCATTTGACATTAGATGTCTTTGTCGTCATTCTCATTGATGTCGAAAGCCCTCTATATTCTAAAATTTTTGACCTGTTGCATGACAGGAAGCAAACACGTACCCACTACCACTGTATGTGTTACCTTTAAGCCCAGAACCCAGCACTGCAGCTCTAGTAACTGTTCGTGACTCAGCTGCTGGGGCCCAGTTAATTACAGAGAGAACATAAGCCTCCAAAATTTCATGAGAAGTCACTAAAGCATAGGAAGCCTTAAGCTGGCCGTTCTTCTTCTGGGGACATGACCCGTCAGCAAACATGATCAAATCTGCATTGTGAATTAGGATAGCTGGTAGGTCCGATCGGGGCCTAGCACCTTCTACTACAATTGTGCAATCATGTTCTTCAATTTGATCAGAATCTTGCAGAGAGTAATGGGTTAGGAGATTACACCTTCCAACCACAATATCAGGACCGGGCAATAATACCTGCTCATAGTTAATCTCACAGCACTCTTAGTGACAGATGCACTTGTAAGATCGCTATCATGGCATAAATGACCCAAGGTGAGAGCTTGGGCCTTTCCGTAAGAATGGGGGCTGCCATCACTCAGAGGCCACCAGGCATTCCCAGTACTACAGCATCTGGAAAGATGGAGACATTAGCTATTGGTCTATGGCCTAGTCCAACTTTTGAGTTAATACTCCACGAGCAGCACCTTTACTTTCGTGACCAAACAAATGGAAAGGTTTCTCAAAGTCTGGAATCCCCAAAGCTGGGGAGAGGCTACAGCTAATTTCAATTGTTCAGAAGCCTCTTTCGATTTTAGGGACCCGGCAGAGGGAGGAGAGTTACCACACCATTGCTCTGTCAGAAGTTGTGCACGTCTGAAAAAAGCTGGGATCTGTTGTCTACCATACCCTACTAGTATCCCCCCAAATGGCCTAAGTCATTTTTCCGGAGTAGGTATTTTAAAGGCAAGATTTGCTGACTTCCAGATTGTAATATTTAATGGCCTTCAGCTGATAATAAATGCCCTAAATATTTACGTCAGCTTTGCAATATTGCAATTGGTCTAAGGAGGCATTATGACCCTATGAAGCAAGAACTGTAACAAAGCCAAAATATCAGTCTTGCTCTGTAGTTTCTGAGGCTGGCAGCAAGTCTACATTGAATATGTTCACAGATCTCTCTGGTGGGAAAACTTTTTCCAAGTCTTCCTATAAAGGACTAGAGAAAATAGTAGGGGGAGCCTTGAAATTCTTGAGGAATTCCTTGCCATAAATATTGGGCTCCTCCATAAGTAAAAAGCAAACAAAAAGTTAGACTTGTCCACTAGAGGGACAGAAAAAAATACAAAAACAAAAACAAAGGCAGAACACAGATGGATCACAGACGTACTGTGCAGATGCTGGTATCAAAGTCAGTATACGTGCAGGTTGAGAGACCTGGGGTTAAGGCAACAAACACAAAATGCACTTATTTCTAAGATCTTTTACAAATCTAGATAGTGGTTGACCGTCTTTACCAAATTTCCCTTCCTTCTTTACTTCAAGTATAAGACTATTACAGGGTGAATGTTCCTTTTTAATTACCCCCCAGAGTTTTCTGATCCTTTTATAACTGGCTTGTTCCTTCTAATTGAGCTCTGGACAAAGGATATTGTGTACACACGGCCATACGTACCTTTCTTGTACGTTATTTTCACTGGTTCTAGACCTTGAAGGAATCTAGTAATTCCTAGGGTGCAAAGCAACACGCCTGTTTGTTTCAGTTTGGGGGCTCTTCCGGCACGGTGTGCGTCTGCCACTCTATCAACCTCCCCCAGGAGGCACATAGTGACCAATTCAAGTGCCTTCTTGTTCAGGGAACTCCACAAACACTCCACCCAGAGTACAGAATACGGTGGCCTTTAATTAGCACAGCAGATCTCTCCCCAATAGGTTTTCAGGAGAAGTAGGAGAAAGGAAGCCCTCCTTACTTAAAAAAAAAAAAAAAAGAGGGCACCTGGCTGTTAGAGCATGTGACCCTTGATCTCAGGGTCTTGAGTTCAAGTCCCACGTTGGCCATAAAGCTTGCTTTAAAAAAAAAGAAGAAGAAGAAAGGAGGCCCTCCTATTCCTCAGTAAGAGCACCTATCTGTACGGCCATCACAGAGGAAAAGGAACAAAAGGGCTAACCTAAAACACCAACGACTTGTCCTCTCTGTTGTCAGATGGAAAGGGGGACATTTCTAAGGGAGCTGAGGAAGAAGTAGCACTGATACCAACCAGAAAAGCCCAGGATAGAGGAATCTGAATAACAGTTATTGATGTAGGGGTCACCAGCTCCCCCTTCCAAGATTTCCCCAATCTGTCCTCGTGAGCCCCTTGCCGAGTATTTCTTAGCTCCGGGTTTTGTCCAGTTAGCCTTCCTGATGAACCTGTCTCTGCAAGCTCCACAGGTCCAGAGCCCCTTCTACGGTCCTTCCAGTGCCCTGGCACGTTGCAATAATGACCTGCAACTGTGTCCTCTTCCTTTGCTGTCTTCACGGGTTGGTCAGGGGAGGGATTGTTCACTTTAGGAAGGAGTTCTAACTAGACAGCCAACACCGCTCTTTGATCTCCTTTCCCCTTCTTCGTCTTTCTCTAGATCACCCCCAGATTGAGCAGCTGCTGGCTGCTAGGGGCGGAGTAATACTCTTCCCTTGCCGTCCTACCCCCTTTTCCTTAATTTGGATTTGGAGAGTCAGCGAGAAGCCAAGACACAGGTTGTTCAGAAGAGAGCTCGGTCTTGATCTGCCCCAGGTCCACACCAGTAAAACGTGAGGAAGCTTCAGCAAACCACTGATGGAAATTGATGGAGGACTCACCACCACACTTTCTCCCAGCTCCCCTCTATAGGAAAGAGCTAGAGTCCTGCCATTAGCAACCTCCTCGAGGGGTCTCTAACACACTTAGTTCTGCTGTGGTTAGGGAGTCGTGGACGGTCAACTTCTCTCCTCCACCGTCTCCCAGGCCACGATGAGCTTGCCCCACCAAAGTGACACAAGCTGGCCGCAGAGTCCCCTGCAGCAGCCGGCACACACCCCCATGGTGGGGGGTAAACTGAAAACAAGCTGCAGAGCATTTCTGCAAACTTTTGTGGATTTTGCCAGGGTTCCAGGAAAAAGAAAACAAAAACCAAAAAAAACCCAACTCTTTAGAGGAATGGTATCAGGAGAGGAGAAGGGCATGGCATTCTAAATATCTCCTTCATGCCCCAGGGGCCTGGGTAGCTTCTCAGCCCAACAGCTTTGCTAGAGATCCAAATAGGAAGGGCTGGCTTTCTTCATGTTGAGATGGGAGAAAGGGGGGATGATACGGCGCCTTAGTTTCTTTTCCCGTATTTGTACTTATCAGCCCAAGTCCTCCTGTGTTTGTCTGTTTCGCAGTCAGTAGTGCAACTACTGTCCACCCTGCTGCCTGCATGTGAGGCTCCATCCCACGGTCTCCGTCATTGATCTTCACCGTCTCCACCTTCCCAGCTCTGCGACCTGTGTATGGAGACGGATTCTTGGAGGTGGGATGTGGTCTAGGACATGAGGTGGACTCAAGCGCTAGCCTGGCGGTCACCGAGTTTCGCATCCTCAAACAAGGCAGGTCACGCACTGCCAGCTAGAAAAGCTGTGTCCCTCTTGGGGAAACCCACTAAGGAAGAGAACCGCTGTCTACAAGAGCCCATCCCGCCCCTCTTAGGAGTCGGGGTGACGCAGGGAGGGCCAAACAGAGGCAGGAGAAGCAGAGACAAGGGGACGGCAGAGAAAGGGAGGAGGTTTCTGTGAAAGAGCAAGTAACTTTAGTTCTCAGATGCCTGAGTTTTGAGACTGGCAAGAGGCCCATTTAGCCGTTATGAAAACTTAGATATATCTGAAAAGGACAGAAAAAGAAACCCTGAAAGAAAAAGCAGAAGAGGTCTTTCCTTTTGCCTTCGGCAGGAAGAAGTAAGCCTGGAATTTCTAATTTGTATTTGCCCTTATGGTGCAAATATTCTACCTGTTTTCCTCTCCTTCTAAATCAAAGAGCCAGGATCGGATTCTCAGATCGGAGAGGGATCTGAAAGGGTGTTTCCATCCAGGCCCCTGCCTTCTGGCAGCTGAGTGTCCACATCATTTAGGACCAGTTGTCTGATCACCTCTGATGATCTCTCAGGATGGAGATGTCACACATCTCTGTTGGTGGCACCTTTCAGTGTCCTCGCAACCTGGTCGGTTCAGAGCTCTTCTTTTGCTGGTTTGAAGTCCTTTCTGCTATAAATTAACAATCAGATAAAGAATATAATTAATTTATCATCAGACCCCAAAGTTTCCTTACTGTCTTCATAGGGTCAAAATGCGCACCTGTTGTCTCCCTTGAAGACAGCTGTCAGCGGTGTCTTTTAATACCTCTTTGGTCAGTGTGACTAAACTACACACGATTCAGTCTTTTTAGAAGGCCACTTAAATCCTACATCCGCTGTGCACCCCATTTAACACTCCACTCTCATCTGCTTTTTAATGATGTTTTCACTAGAATATATGCGGCCATTCATTTAACCTTTCTAAATCTGCTTTCATCATTTAAGAAATAATGCTTCCTTCACAGGATTAGTATACTACATAAAAATTATTTTCACGTCTGTATATCTGTATATCTTACCTGCCTGAAGCTTCAGGAAGGGATCTGGCTCTGTGCTGTTTGATGGCTCCCATGATGCTGACTAGTAAGGACTAGGCCTACCGGCGGTGGGGAAGGAGAATTCCATCAAGATTTCGGCTCCATCCGGGAAAAAACCTCCTAACAATTGGAAGCAGCCAGTCAGGAATGTCTCAGGAACCAGGGAGCTCTCTCAAAGGCGGCCTTGTGGTGATGCTGTATGAGGAAGTCCGACACTGAGCAGGACATTTCATTTGCCGGTTGATTTGCAGAGAGCTGGGGACTAGACTTTTGACTCTGAGAGGGAAACAGAAGTAGCGTGCTGACATTGAGATCATGAGGCCCAGAGCTTCATCCAAATTCCTGGCCCTACTTCCTCAGCCCCGAGGAGAGGTAAAACTAATGGCAAGGGTCCCTGGAGGGTCTCAGATAATGGAGAAACAAGAATGCACAGTTAAATGGACAGTTGGCTCCCCTAGACTGCTTTATCCTCACATAGCAAGAAGAGGTGGGGAAAGGGAGCAAGATACAGTCCTCTTCTGTCATAAAGATTAGTTATAATGCACTTAGACAACCAGAGTGGGGGCAGACGCTGGAAAATGAGAACACTTCCTGGGGAACGAAACTGGAAAAAATGTTTTGGCCTCCATTTGCGGCTCTATAGACGTGACTGTTTTCCCTGATAAGCAATCTCTTCCTCTTGCGTGTGGTCCCCATTTCCTCTCCCTTGTCCACTCTGCTGCTGGTGCAGAGGAAGACGGCTGCAAAGACCCCAGTAGGGGTGATGCAGGTTTTCAGCCTGTAGCCACCTAAATCTTACTCTTGCCTCTGGGGAGAGAACATACTGGGCATGTGGTAGGGAAAGACGCATTTCAGAAATTTCACTTTGGCTATTTTCCTACGCTAACTTTTCACGTCAGCGGCGATGGTGGCCTTTGGCAGGTCAGCTCTCAGACAGATGCCATGTTCAGAAAGCACAAGGAATAATGCTGTTTTATAGACCCACTGACCTTGCAAACAGCTAATCTAACCTTTCAACCTTTCATCCTTTTGTTGCTTGCAATTTTTATACTTTATACATCATTATTCTTCATAATGGGAAAAAAAATTGAAGAGGAAAAGACTAAAATTTTAATATGCATGTGCTAATGCCACCCTGTATTCATGGAGTGCTTTTTAATTTCCAAGGGTGCCAAAGGTTTCCAGAAAAGATCTATTACTGAAACTGTAGGGCAAAGCTTTGCAATTCAGTAGCACAGGAAGAGCATACCCCGGTTCTGTGACCGGAAGGCTGCCCTTCCCAAGGCAACCACAGGGCCCATGAGACGCCTCTCCCGGGATTGGCCAAACAGAATTTGGAGAGTGGGAGTGAGCACTTTCATGGCATAAAAACTGACCAGAGTTTGGCTTTTAAACATAAAGAATATTGAGAAAATATAAACCGCTATTAACTGGGCTAGCTTTTAACAGTGGCTAATTTGTTTCATTTAGGACATGCGACTTTGCTGCATCTCTCAAACTTGCAACCCCCGCCCCCACAATTAGCCAGAGTTCAAGCATTAGCCATAAAATATGTATGAATACTCATAAGAGACTCAGTCATACCAAAAGGAAAAAAAAAATCAGTTGGGTTCCAAATCTTCACATAAGTGCTATGAACTTGAGAAGCCTTCTTTTATATTCAGAAAGGAAATTTCAATAGCTTAGGATGTAAGAACCAGAAAGGAAAGAAAGAGGGGGGGAAAGCCAGTCTTGCAAAATATCCTGTGCTTTCCCACTCTGGCTCAACAGGCTATCGTAAGCACAGACCTGTCAGAGCATTCAGTGAAAATAATTCCAACCTCAAACGTCTCAGGCCTCTCTGCTCAAGTGCACGGCATTGTAGAGATCTTCATATCCCACTCAGACAAGAAGATGCCTAAAATAGCTCACTGTCTACCACGCTTTAGCAGAGAAGAGGGTCCCCTGGTTCTCTGAAAATGCACATACACATCACCACTGCTTGTGTGTACTCCTGTGGAAATCGCTACACAATCCGCCAAAACAGCTTTTAGTCATGGGTGGGCCCTCCAAAATGGCCTTCCAGGTTGCTGTGCTAGACATGCCATCGTGGGAAGAGAACGTCATTGCTGCAGAGAGACTTCTATCCACTGGAATGCAAGCTCAGGAGCGATTGCATTTTCCATGGTTTTTCTTTTTTTCCTGCCACGGCCGTACGGTGAACACCTAGAACAGAGGTCAGCAGACTCTATAGCCTGTGAGCCACACCCAGCAGGTGGACGTTTTTGTATGTCATAAGAAATGAGTAGCTTTTACATTTTCAAATGCTTGAAAATATAATTTTTAAACAATATTGTGATACATGACAATTAAATGAAATTCAAATTTCAGCGTCCATTCATGAAGTTTCCTTGGAATGTAGCCACACTTGTTTTTTTACATCTTGTGAACGTGTCTAGGGCAGCTTTTCCATGCCACAACGGCAGAATTAAGTAGTTGTTGATGTAGGGAAGAACGTCAGGGTTCGAGGCCGACAGCAAAGAAAGAATTCTTGAGACATCTTTGGTGCCAAAAGGTGGTTTATTAAAGCACGGGGACAGGACCCGTGGGCAGAAAGAGCTGCACCAGGGTCATGAGGAGCGGCCCGTTATATACTTTCAAGTTGGGAGGAGGTTAGGGATAGCCCAAGTCTCTAAGGAACTTTGGAAGCAAGGTTCCAGGACCTTGAGGGGACTAGCTATTGTTGGGAAAAGGTCATTTATTACTGTCTAATAAAACCTTAGTCATGAGAGCCTTCCGATGTATATGGGTGGGCCATATGCTTGGGGGATGTTTGCCAACAGGTATCTTGGGGGGTTTAGAGGTAAAGGAAATTTCTAAAGGAATTTTTATATGTTAAAGTAGACTTACAGGATCCTGGGGGTGGGGAGGGGTCGGACTAGGACTATCTTTTGCCCTTAGCAAAGTATTAACATCGAGGCAGTTGAGTCCCTAGAGGAATGTCACTCTGGCCGTTTCAAGGACTTGTCAATGGGCTGTAGGTAGTAAGGAAATTTAATAATTTTTCTTCTGCCTTTGTTTGCCACGTCAGGTGTGACAGAGACGATGTGGCTCACAAAGCCTACAATACTCGTTCTCTGGCCCCTCACAGAAAATGCCTGCTGCCCCTTAGCCTTGAAGATACTACTTCAAAATAGGCAAATTTTTGTGAAATGAATAGAGCCACCATATGCAAGTGGCTCTATGACCTTACTCATCCCTTCTGAGCAACAGCCCATATCCATCACAGACCACTAGCTGAGGGTACTACCACTGAAGAGAACAGAGTTAGTAGGCTGCTATTCCACTGAAGCTTATGCAGAAAAGTTTCCAAGATAAAACACTCGGCTGGGTCTGTAAAATTGAAAGTGAATCTTTAGAGTATTACTTGTATTTGTCTTGGTTCTTTCTCTTGAAATTGCTGAAGATTATTTTTTTATGTGGTTCTTCCAAAAGGCTCCTAAAACTCTGATTACAGATTAGCACTTACCATAGGACAAAAGCAGAGCAAACAGGAAAATCCTTAAAATCATCTTCAGGGACATGGCAAATATTTTGCACAATAATTGGTTAACCTGGGGGCACGTGGTTGGCTCCAGTCAGTAGAGCATGTGACTCTTGGTCTTGGGGTTGTGAGTCTGAGCCCCACTTAGGGTGCAGAGATTACTTAAAATAAATAAAATCTTTTAAAAGAATTATTGGTTAACCTAGACAGCCCCCACCTTTGGGAACTTTAACTTAGAATTCATGAGAATCCCTACCCAGTTCCAAACCAAGATCTTGTTCGGTGTTTGCTTCTCAAACTGATCAAGGACACATGACTCACAGAAAACCGAGAACAAATTAAAACCATATACCAATGGAAAGATTTCTTCTCACGTTGAGAAACTGTAAAGATCTCAGGTAAAAGAAAGGAATCATTGTAGTGCCGATCATGGCAGTTTGATAGCTGAGCGATTAAGGACGTGTGTAGTAAAATCTATTAACAGAGATAAGAGCCCGATCCTCAGTAAGTAGGATTTATTACTATTGTCTTTTAATGTAAATTCTATGCCCAACATGGGGCATGAACTCACCACCCCAAGATTAAGAGTCGCATGCTCTATAGACTGAGCCAGCTGGGCATTCCCCTCAGTACGTAGAATTTAGAGATAAATATGGACTACAAAGGTTTACTATGTTTTGCAAAACTATACAATTTCTTATTCAACTTAAACCTCTTCTAAGCTCCATGTTTACTTTTTTTTTGACAGCTGGAACAGATCATTGTGTTATTCTGTGTACTTGTTCAGCTTCCACTGGCACTCCTGTCTTGTACTTTGTTTTGTATATACTGAATCTATCCTCGTACCTTTTATTTACTTTTGGTAAGCTTTTTATTTTAGAACAGTTCTTTTAGATTTACAGAAAAACTCCAAAGGAAGCAAGAGTTCTCATATGTCCTACACCCACTTTCCCCTATTACCATCTTACACCCTCTCCTTACATTAACATCATTACATCATGGTGCATTTAAAATTTATGAATTGACACTCACAAAATATTATCGAGCCCATACTTTATTTGAATTTCCTTAGTTTTTATGTAATGCCCTTTTCTGTTTCGTGATCCCATTCAGGGTGTTACACCACAAATTAATCATGTCCTCTCAACTCCTCATGGCTATGACTGTTTCTCACTTGCCTTGTTTTGAGGAGTACTGGTTATTTAGTAGGGTGTCCCTCAATAGGCATTTTACCTAATATTTTCCTCATTTTGGCTGGGGTTATGAATTTTTGGGAGGAAAACCACAGAATTAAAGTGCCATTTTCATTACAACACATCAGGATGTATTATCAACATGACATAACATATGTTGACCCTGATCACCTGGTAAGGTAGTGTTTGTCAGGTTTCCCCACTGTCGTTACTTCTTTCCATACTGTACTTTTTTTTTTTTTAAGATTTATTTATTTTGGGGGGGGGAGGGGCAGAGGGAGAAGGAGAGAGAGAATCCTCAAGCAGATTCCCCACTGAGTGTGGGGCCCAACTTGGGGTTTCGATCTCACAACCCTGAGATCATGACCTGAGCTGAATCCAAGAATCAGCTGCTTAACCCACTGGACCACCCACGCGCCCCATTGTACTTTAAACTATAGAGAACAAACTGATGGTTATCAGAGGGCAGGTGGGTGGGGGGAATGGGTGAAATAGGTGAAGGGGATTACGAGTACACTTATCATGATGGGCACTGAGTACAGAATTGTTGAATCACTATATTGTACACCTGAAACTCATATTACACTGTATAACTACCTAGAATTTAAATAAAAACTTAAAAAGAAGACCTAAGCTGTCCATATTGACTTGCTTTCAGAGTACAGTAGCTTTTTTTTTTAAAGGAGTAAGGCATTGTATTCCATCCTCTTACACAATTGGGAATTCTGCATGGGAAATTTCTTACTTCTCTCCCTGTTTATTCAATCATTTACATCAGTAAGTACTCATGAATATTTATATTTTGGGTTATAATCTATACTCCAATACTAGTTTATTTTGTTGCTCAAATTGACCCAGCTTTGGCCACTAGTTGGACCAATTTCTTTGCGTCCCTTTGTCTTGAATGTTCCTTTGCTTCTTATAGCTGAACTCTTACTTGCTCTTCAGGATTCAACTGTTACTTCCTCCAGGAAAATAACTCCTGATAACCACCCCTACTCCCAAGCCCTTAGTCTCCCACCACTCAGGTTATGTTGTTACTCTATATATCTAAAATTTATACCTACTATGGTACTTATACACTCTTTATCTGTCTCTCCTACTGGACAATAAGCTTTTTGAGAGGAGGGATCATATTTTATTTTATATGCGTAGTATGTAGTATATAGTGCCTCACTCACACAAAACAGGATCTCAACAAATATTTCTAGAACAATCACTATGGTTTTTCTCTTCAGTCCAAAAATCCAAGAGTGCCCCACATAAACAGAGGGGTTGGTAACTAACCACTCTGGGAGGAACTATAAGGTGTTACTATTGTATTTAATGTCACGTAACACAACAGGTTCAGGATCGAAGTTAACACTTCCTCAAATCTCATTTCTAAGTAAGCAGACTTTTCCTATAAATCCTTGTTACATTTGAGTAATTACATTCAGGTCAATAGCCAATTAATTACCTTTATATTCAGAACCAAGGTTAAGTAGCTTCTAGTTCTGAGACTGGAGAAGTGAGGTTCCCAAAACAGCACACAGACATTTTAGCCACGAGGCTCTCAAGAGCCACACCTGTGGTGGAGGATTGCATAACCACTAAAGAAATAAATTTGCTGAGTTGTATTCTTTGTTGTCACAAATTATTATGAGAAAATGACTTTATCCAGAATTTTCCAAGATACAGGAATTAAAACTGTGGTAAACTCCATCAAGCTGAAATAGGTTTTTAGGTTGGGTCACGCTACCACTTTAATTGAAGCTACCATTAACTCTTGACTCATCACCTTCCTAATCGCACTCTTGTTCCTGTCTATCTAATCACCATAAAGGAAATCATGTCATTCCACATAACCCTTCTTATTAACTGCTTTCTGTAACAAAATTCAAATTCTTAACCATGCCCTAGAAGGCTCTGCGTATCTACTGGCTTCCTCTATCCCCTCAAACTCATCCTGTGCTCATCTCTTCCTTAATGATCCAACCACGCTCATCTTTCTGAAGTTTTCGCTCAGTACCACAAATTTTTGATGTCTATTAGCTAAATTATCTTACAAGAATTTTACAAAGTTCTTCAACCTTTAGTGTTTCTTAAGTAGAAGTTGTGTGCCTGAGAACAAATTCAACTATGTCTAAGACACCCCTGCAATTCCACTGAAATAAAGATTAGATTAAAACATGAAGACCTAAATTCTTCTTGAGCTAGAAGTTCTTTTGGGGTTAAAACATACATTACCGTTAAGCTTTTTTCAACTATTATGTTATTTTTCCAAGGAATAGTGATAGAGTCTGATGTTGACATCTTTCAAAGACTAACTCAAATTTAAAAATTTATCACTATTTACAAGAAAAAGTTAAAAACACAAATTTAAGTAAAGCACTGCCTTTCAAAAATTATAATTTAAAAATTGAGTCCCTTTTGATAACTAATAAAGGTATCTTATTGTATCCTTCCACACATATGGAAATTAACATGACCTTACAATATTGACAGATTGAAATAAAACATAAAAAAAGTCAGACCAAATTAAAAACCATAATAATCTTTTATTTAAATGCATTCAAAGAGGCATTAATTCTTTGTGTCCCATTTTGATGATTTTCTGGACATATCTGCTTGAGTTCTTTAAGTAAAGAATCTACATTTGAATCTTCTTTCTGCATCTTTGCAAAAGGTCATTCATTAATCTTAGAAGAAGGCTGCCTAACATTGTTCTGGTTAACAGGTGTACTTTTGAATGATAGTGACCTTTCCTCTTAAAATTGAGTCCAAAAGTTTATCAGGTGCTTCACTCCCCAAAATTAGTAAGATATAAATTTCTTGAAGCTCTGCAAACTGAAAATTTTACCTAAGTTTTAGGCAAACCCATTCATTGGTAAAAACCGTCTGAATTGATACAAGACTATTTTTAACCTTTATTAATCTCATATAATGTGAACATTCATACATTTTGCTACAAATATTAATGTATTTGATAATAGAGTATTGCTCCAGACTCTGTTGGATGGTGTTATGTAATATATAGTATATGTACTCTATTACTTTTCTAAAATTTAAGAAGTTCTAAATTCCAAAATGCATTTGACCCAAAGGTTTCAGATAATGGAATGTGGACCCAATACTTTGAGTGTAGAAGGATACAGTGGGATATTTCAATTACCCTTACCCTTCATATATTTATTCATACCAAGCTTCTCCAAGTGTCTGTTTTTATAAAATATGTGTGGGGTATAATTCTGTTTATATCTCTTTCTTAAAAGTGTTCACACTTTTAAAGGCTCAAACAGAAAACTTCGCATTACTTTTGCTCGACCGGCTACTCAAACTACTAACTTCTTCCTTTTTACAAATTGAAAACAACATAAAATTAACTAGACAGTCTAAGATATTACATGGCTTGGTAATTTGGGAAATGGGGCTTCAAATTCTCTTCCTGCTAAGTCTGTGGATGCTTTCCTGCTACAATGGTAGAGTTGCATAATTATGACAAAGATCACATGATCTTTAAAGCCTAAAGTATTTCCTATTAGGCCCCCTTTCCAGAAAGTTTGTTAACCCCTGCTCAAAGTCACTGTTCAGCTGAGGATGGTACTAATATCTATGACTATCTGATAGCTATGATTTTACAAGTTAAAGGTGGTTTGTCTGCATTTAGGGCTTAAAGTATGTATAGGCAACATTTCAAAGGCAAAGACAATAGCTGCCACAGACTGACATTCCCTGTTTTTTTTTTAATTAATTAATTAACTAACTAATTAATTTTCTGCACCCAATTTGGGGCTTGAACTCAAAACCCTGGTCACATGCTCTACCGACTAAGCCAGCCAGGTGCCCCATTCCCTTTCTGTTTGAATGTGGTCTCAACTGGTCAAAATGTAATAGATTCTTGGCCAGATCCAGAGGGACTGAAATATGGTATTTGTTGATGATATAAATCTGGTCAGAGAATGAATTCATAAGGTAAAATTAACTAATTTTCCCACCTACTCTAGGAATTCATAAGGCAAAGTTACTAATCTTCCCACCTACTATAAACATTAAATTCCCTGGAAGGAAATCCATATACCTTTACATTTATATTGATATGCAGAATTCCAAAGAGGTTGGGAAATACGGACCTTACAAATTATTCAGAGTTCATGTATGTTACTTCTTGAAAAGATTATCTCTTGCTATCTTTGACAAAGACTTTCCCAGCTCAACTGTGGCTCAATAAACTTTTATTATTTTTTTGTTATTTATTTTTATTCAAAAGAATTTGTTTCCCTATCACAAAAATTAGATAACCACACCACCAACAGCAGCAAAGTCCATAGAGTTACATTGATGGTGGAGAGTTCACTGGGTAGTCCCAATGTCCCGAAGGTCATGAAGGAGAAAAGAAAAGGAAAATAAAAAATACTCAAAACAAATCCAAAACCCATGATGACTTTGGGGAGAGACATCACATGACAGTTTCTGTCTTCTCTCATTGTCAGCTGCAGATGTATTTCAGCAGGATCAAACACAATTTAACTTGAGTAAACCCTTCATACCAACTCCAGCACCTAATTGGGGGGAAAATGGGGAAAAAAGAATCAGTTTAATAAAATCATTTTAAAATATGGAAACAGTTTAATGAATCTTTACTGTATTGTAAATGGAGAACCAAATCAAGAAAACTTTTTCTAACTGCTAAAATGCTAAAGAATTTGAAGGGATTAGACATTGATCCTTCCTTCCTTTCAACTCAACAGCTGCATGAACTCTTTCAGATTAGTTAGCTCCACAGTTAACTAGGGAGCCTTTAAACTACATTAAACATACAGATAAATGAACTGGGTGACAGAACGATTTTGAAATTCATGTTGGTATCTTTCCATATTCTTAAGAAAATTTTAAGTATTGCTGGTCAGGATTTTAATCTATTTATTTCTTCCACTGATGAAGAGTTTATAGCAATCAAAGTATACAGGATCTAAAATCTTGCCTTTTCCTAGTGCTTCATTCATTTCCTAGTCAATCATCTGATGTCAAGGTATTGTGTTAGTTATTACAGTTCAAGTCATATCTTGTCATATGAGAAAGCTGTCATACTGTTAAAGGTAAAAAGCAGTGGCAGCAGCAGCAATGATCAGTTATAAAAACAGTTGAAGAAATGTCTAAGAAAGGACACAGAAGCTGAGGACAATTATGAGACACTGTCAAAAGGATTATGTTAGATGGAGACTTGCAGTGCTAGGTGGAAAGAACCGCAGGAGCAACTTTTCCCCTTCTGCTGTGCTAAGGCTTCACCTGCACCTGTGCTTCCATGATGCTTTTTGTCTTTTTATTGGTCAAGTAGCCAATTTAACAAAAGAGGTCAATGCCGTTGAACAAAATCTTAAGAGTTGTCACTGAGATTCTAAAAGTACATGTGTAGTTTTGAGCTTTCTGCAAATACATTAGCAATCTTAATTGCCTCAAAGTCCAAACTTGCTGAAGAACAAGGTACAGCTTTTTCAATACATGCCTTGCCATGAGAATCAAGAAAAACTGAGAGATTACAGAGAGCCACATAAAACAGAGATTCCAAGACCTTCTACCATCTTGCTTGAGATTCCAAAACATAACACCAATCAATTCAAAAGCCTGGCTTTCACTTAAGCTGTCCAAGGCTCTCTAGTGAGGCTTTCCAAATAGAGAAACTAGCTGTATAAAAAAATACATGTAAATTAGTTTGACCAGCTAACAGTGCAGTTCTGCTTTGAGTTTGCTCAGTTCATCTCCATAGAACAATGTGTTAGGCTTGGGTTTGCTCCCTTGGTTGCTGGGTCATTCTCCACTCAGGATGAGTGGAAGGAAGCCACAGCAAAATTAATGCTCAGTGGGAGAAGAAACAGATACATATTATTTTTAAAAGATCACTTCCTGATATTTCTGTATATGCAGAGAATATACAGAAAGAACTAGTACCCACAAAATTAGTGCTAATCAAACTCATGTACTAACACCCTCTTCCCAAATGGTGTTTGTTTAAAAAGGTCACTGCTCAGCTCAGGGTTTATTTATCTAGTGTGCCATGCTCACGTGCAATCAGATAACATTATTTCTTCCTTGAGCTGCTAACTACAAAGAAAAATACGTGGAAAGCTATGTATAAAAAATTTGTGACTGTGTGACAAGAGACGTTTAAATTTTTAAATTGCACTAATGGAATGATCACACGATCAATTTTCAGTGCAATACTAAAATACCTTTTCTTCCCTTGGCAACTGAGGAAAACCCTACTCGTCAGGGAAGAAAAGGAGGACAAACATGAGAAAGAGAAGAGTAAAATAAGACCAGATATTTTTCAATGTGCTGAATGTCTAAGCATCCCATGCTCTATCCTGGACTTTGTCCACTGCATACACCTGCATACCAGAAGCCGCAGTGCTTGAGCCACAGTGAATACTTTAGAGTCTTCATCTATTTTTCATTCTGACCAGCTGTCGATCTATTTGACATTCATATAACCTCCCCTCAAAGCCATTTCACATGGACAGAGACCCATGACTTGGAATGATCTCTAAGGCTTAGTACAACTCCGTATTTCCATGTTATATATCGTCTGTTAGAGTCTAAAAATGGATCTGAATTTAAAATGAAGATGTATAACATAGCTTACCTTAATTGTACCCTGACTGTTAGCAGCAATCAGCACATTGGACTCCTAGAAAAGAATAAGAACTTTTAAAGTATAGAGAAGGATTTCCTGGAGGGCAGTCCAAGAGAATAATTTCCTTTCATCCTTCTTTTTTCATTTCACCTTAAGACACCAATAGCATCTAAAGTGGAGAACCAACTTTAACATGTTTTTTTTTTTTTTAAAGATTTTATTTATTTATTTGACAGAGGTAGAGACAGCCAGCGAGAGAGGGAACACAAGCAGGGGGAGTGGGAGAGTAAGAAGCAGGCTTCATATCAGAGGAGCCTGATGTGGGGCTCGATCCCATAACGCCAGGATCACGCCCTGAGCCAAAGGCAGACGCTTAACCGCTATGCCACCCAGGCGCCCCCAACTTTAACATGTTTTAACTATGGATTTTAAACACCAAATCCCATATTTTGAGGATTAAGTTTGAATAAGAAAAATAAAATTCGAAACACAGTAGTAAGATTTCAAATGTGAAGAAAAATAGATTACCACTGGAAGGAAAGCCAAGAGAAACAAAAGCTGAAATAAAACAAAAAAATGAGAATAATTTGAGAAAAATAAACTGCATAATCCTTTCCACAGAAAACTCTTCATTCCTTTTCTCTCATGAAACAATTGATGTAATCGATATAAATGCTGTCAACATCTCTGGCATAATCTCTATGGATAGCTATTTGGTATCAGGAAACCACCAAAAAACAAATAAACAAGTGACTATTCATCTGGCAGAAGAAAGCTACGTTTCTTTTTAATTATTCAATCACTCAGTATATGCATTTTTAATAACTTTGATGATTAATTCAGTAGAATTTAGCTATTGAACATATATACTATATTCTAAGTCTTAGGAAAAAACATTTCTCTGAATAGTAAGAAGGGTGGGAAAAGGAATGGACAAGACTGAGTTTACCAGAGAAATCTCATTAAGTAAGAGTTGGGGCATGCTTCCTATTGGAAACAGAGTCAAGTCGGGCTCTGGAGCTTGAAATATATAGAAGTCTTTTTGCTTTTCAGAGTAGGCTGCTAAACAGGGGTAAACAAATTCAAAACTGACATAGAGGCCACATGGCAGAAGGAAAAGACCAAGTCCCAAAAAGAGCTACAAGAAATAAAGTGGTCAAACCTCAAAGAAAGATCGGCTCTGCCTGAACATCCTACAGGATTCATGACAAAATGAGAAAGAGAAGAAGGAAATTGATTTGTACGCCAGAAAGTTAATTTAGCCAATATGAGTTAAACTTTAGTTTCTTCAATATAAGAAATCTGTGCTCTACAAACTTACATATTCCTATTTTTTTAACTTTTCCTTTGATTCCTAGTAAAGTGACACCTAAAAAATGCTCATCTGGTTGCTACTGGTGTAAGAGAAAATAATTTCTTCCACTGTCTCCAAAATTTTGGCAATCAGAATATTCCTTGGATATAGTCAGTGGTAACAGCATCAATGGTCACAGTAGTATGAAGAAG
Source organism: Ailuropoda melanoleuca (assembly GCF_002007445.2). NCBI lineage: Eukaryota > Metazoa > Chordata > Mammalia > Carnivora > Ursidae > Ailuropoda > Ailuropoda melanoleuca. The sequence continues at coordinate 79,403,587 of NC_048225.1, forward strand.
TAATAGATTTTTTTTTCTGGGGGTGAGCATGGGAATCGCTGATGATGGGGTTCAGGAAACACAGCCCCCAAATATGCCACCTTGACATATTTGAATACTTTAAGCTGAAGGAGTCTGAGAAAACAGCAGAAGCAGGAAAGTCACTCTGATCTCCCACTCACTTTACCCTTTTCCCCTGAAACACGTCATAAAACCCTCATGTGAGAGGTGCCTTTCTTACACCCGAGTGAAGAAGAATCCTGATCTCCAAAGACAAAGGGACACCCAGAAGAATGTGAACAAAGAGGACTTGCCAAGTTTCCCTCAACTTTCAACAATTACCTCATACTTCTTAATCTAGCCACATTTCTACACCACTACCCACTCTTCATACACCTAGCATAAAATACAAAGGTCTGTTTCTTTGGGTCTTCATTTCTTTATGAAGGCTCCCACTTCATGTAAAACTTCCATTAGATAAAATTGTATGGTTTTCTCCTGTCAAACCGTCTTGTATAGTTTTTTTGTTTGTTTGTTTATTTGGTTTTTTTGGGGGGGGCTGGTTCTTCATTGTATTTCTTTTTTTTTATATATAATAATATTTTTTTATTATATTATGTTAGTCACCATACAGTACATCCCTAGTTTTTGATGTAAAGTTCCATGAATTCATTACTTGCGTATAACACCCACTTCACCATGCAATACATGCCCTCCTTAATACCCATCACCAGCCTAACCCAATCCCTCACCCCCTCCCCTCTGAAGCCCTCAGTTTGTTTCCCAGAGTCCATAGTATCTCATGGTTCATTCTCCCTTCTGTTTACCCCCCCTTTCTTCTCCTACCAATCTTCCTACTTCTTATGTTCCATAAACGAGTGAAAGCATATGATAATTGTCTTTCCCTGCTTGACTTATTTTGCTTAGCATTATCTCCTCCAGTTCCGTCCATGTTGCAGCAAATGTTGAGAAATCATTCTTTTTGATGGCTGAGTAATATTCCATTGTATATATGGACCACATCTTCTTAATCCAGTCATCCGTTGAAGGGCATCTCGGCTCCTTCCATGATTTAGCTATTTGTGGACAATGCTGCTATGAACACTGGGGTGCATATGGCCCTTCTCCTCACTACGTCTGTTATCTTTGGGGTAAATACCCAGTAGTGCAATTGCTGGATCATAGGGTAACTTTTCAACAGACCTCCACACTGTTTTCCACAGTGGCTGTACACTTGCATTCCCACCAACAATGTAGGAGGGATCCCCTTTCTCCACATCCTCTCCAACATTTGTTGTTTCTTGTCTTGTCAATTTTGCCATTCTAACTGGCGTAAGGTGGTATTTGTCTGACCAAACAGAACCAAAGCCGAAAACAGTAACAAAAAAACACCTGAAAAAAATCCCTAAATATTTGGAAATTTTAAACCCAGGGCTCAAATAAGAACTCACAAGGAAATGAAAAACTATACTGAACTAAGAGATACTCAAAACACAACACGTTGGGACGCCTGGGTGGCTCAGTCGGTTACGTGCCTGCCTTTGGCTTGGGTTATGATCTCAGGGTCCCGGATGAAGTCCCACATGGGGCTCCCTGCTCAGCGGGAAGCCTGCTTTCCCCTCTGACTGCTGCTCCCCCTGCTTGTGTGCCCTTGCTCTTTCTCTCTGACAAATAAATAAATAAATCTTTAAAACAAAAACCAACAAAACATATCAAAATTTGTATAACATAGACACAACAGCACTTAGAAAATTCTCTCTCTAAACGCCTGTAAGAAGCAGAAAGGTTTAACATCAATAATGTAATAAAGTACAGCTTAAGAAGATAGAAAAAAAGCAAATTAGACATAATATAAATATAAACATGATAATAAAAAGCAGAAATCAATAAAATAAGGTAGAAATTATTAAAAACAAAAGCTAGTGCTTGAAACAAATTGATAAATCTCTAAAAAAAGATAAATGTAAGTTAACAATAACAAAATGAATGAGGGAATTATCACTACAATCCTACAGTTATTAAAAAAGAGAATAAATATAAACCACTCTATGCCAGGCAATGATACGTATAAATTCTATGAAAGATGCAAATTCCCAGATATGACAGAAGAAAGATAAAGTAAGAATAAGAGGAGAAAGGAACACTTCCAAACTCAGTTTATAAGTCAAAGTCACAGAAAGACATTATTAAAAAAAAAATGTAGACCAACTGCTTTCACAAACAAATATAAACCCTTAATAAAACAAACAGAATTTTGCCACATACAAAAAGAATAATGCATCATGTCCAACTGGGATTTATCCAGATATTCTAGTTGGCTTAACATTTGGAAAAAAAAAAATTCAATGAATGTAATTCACCATTTTAAACAGAACAGGAAAATCACATAATCATAACTGACACAGAAAATTCATGACAGAATTTAATACCTATTCATAATAAAAACTCCTAGCAAATGAAGAACAAAGGAATTCCCTCAAGGTGATAAGGAATTCCTATGAAAAACTTTTAGCTAACATCACACTTAATGGTGAAATACTGAACTCTTTCTCTTTCAGACTGGAAGCAAGGGAAGGATGTTTGCTTTTACCACTTCTATTTAACACTGTATCAGAGGTCCTACTCAGTGTAATAATAGTCAAGAAAAAGAAAGAAAAAAGCACACAGATGAGAAAAGAAGAAGTAAAATTGTCTTTATTTGTAAATAACATGATTGCCCATGTAGAAAAGCTTAAATCTTAAAAGAGCTGCTAAAACTAATAAACTGATCTGGCAGGGTTGTCAGATATGATGTCACTGTATCAAAATCAATATATTTCTATAAATTAGAAATGAATAATTAGCAAATGAATTTTAAAAAGATACCATTTATAATGGCATCAAAAACATGAACTACTTAGAGACAAGCCTAAAATATGTGCAAGACCTACACACTGAAAATAAAAAACAATGTTGAAAGATATCAAAGAACACTTAAATAGACAGACACACCATCTTCATGGACTCCCATTAAAAAAGAATGGTTTTATGTGTAAGCCTTGGTACTCATGATGATAAACATGTTTTAACTAGAAGAAAGACAACTATTAAAAAAAAATCAGATTATAGCCCTTTTCTTATTTATTTTTTCTCAAATGTTAAAACTGATTTCTCCTCTCAGAATAAGTAATTTTGTAGGAAAAAATGGAGATAAAAAATTTTCTGTTAACAAATTTGAACATTTAAACCAAGTAGAAAAATTCTCACAAAAAACTGACCAAAACTGAACAAGAAGACAAAGAAAACACGAATCATCTAACAGGCATAAAAATAAAAATGAGTCAACTGTCAAAAATTTTTTTCTATCTCAGGCTTACACAGCTTTATCTACAAGCTCAGTCAAGTATTCAAGAACAGAGTACTTCTAATATCACATGTATTTGTCCACAGAAGACTCCTTAATTTGTTTCATGAAACTTAATATAATTATGAAATCAAAATGTGACAAGAAAAATGCAAGAAAGGAAGATTACAGGCCAATGTTATTCATGAAAATAGATGAAAAAACCCCAAATGAAACAGCAGCAGGTCAATTTTAACAATATATATGAATAATACATCTTGACCAAGTTGGGCTTATTCCAATGAGGTAAGATCGATTTAACATTAGAAAAAAAATTATCACATCAATATTTAAAGATTATTACATCATCTTCAATAGGTACAAAAGAAAGCAATATACTCCAACTTCATTTATAAGGAGAACTCTGTGCAAGCTGAAAACTGAAAGAAACTTCTTTGCAAGGTTTCTACAAAAATCTTACAGCAGAAAGTATTCATAATCATGACATATTCAAAAGTTTTCCTTTTTGTGAGTAACAAGATGAAGATGCCAGGCATCATCACTTCCATTCAACATTATACTAGAGATCCTGGCCGTCAAAATAAAGCAAAATGAATAAAAATTAGGTATAAAATTGGGAAAGTAGAAATTAAACTTTTATTACTTGTGGATCATATTATCTTGCATATAAAATATTCCAAGAATGTAGAAATGGATAATTAAAGTTAGCAAGAGAGTTAATAAGCTGCTGGATTTTAAAAAAGGGGACAATAACATACCATTCCTCAGGGATCATTGTGACACCTTTCTTTCTCTCTCTTTAATATTTATTGGTTTACTTGAACTGGTAATACACATATGTGGTAAAAATTCAAACAGTACAAAGACTAGGGAAAAAGTGTCTCTCACTCCCTTTTTCTGAATCCCTGAAGTAACTACCGTGATCCTAAGTGAAATCTTTCCAGATATGCTTAGCATCGCTACTGTGAACTTCAACTGTATGGTATATCAAGCACACCTTTGGGGCTTTCTCAGGATGCAAAAGAATCTTAAGTTTTCTATCTGGTGATTCTACTCTCTCCCTACCTTGTTTGAGTTTCAGGTAACAAACAACCTTACTTCCAACTTGGGATCTCATCCTTTTTGGTGACAAGCCATATTTTATATTCAATTCTAAGCCCTTTGATCACCTAGAGGTTTCTCTTACAGAAAAGGCAACTTCCACAGAGGTCCCTTCTCTATTTCTGGACATATTATTAATTGGCCCTTAGGATGAAATGGACCTGACTATATAAGACAATCCATATTCTTAAAATTAAATTAACAAAACATGTGGACAATAGCATGCTATATAGATAGCCAGAGCGGCAAAGTGGAATAAACAGTCAATGGGGTCACAAACACTTAAGTTCAATGGTCTAACACTTCCAAACTATGTTATCATGGAGAAGTTACGTAACCTCTCTAAATCTCAGTTTTCTCAACTGTAAAATAAAACTGAGCTAACAGAACTAATGAAGGGAAGGGAAGGGGACTAATAGAGTTGTTATTAAACAAGACACATATATAAATATCTGGCATAGAATATGCATCTTATAAGTGAGCATTTTTAGGGGAAAGTTGTGTTTTGTTTTCACTTTTGTGTTTGTGTTTTGGAGAGAGAGAGAGTGGGGGGTGGGCAGAGGAAGGACAGAGAAAGAATCTTAAGCACGTTCCGCACCCAGAGCAGAGCCTGATGTGGGTCTTAATCTCACAACCCTGAGATCATGACCTGAGCCAAAATCAGAAAGTCAGACACTTAGCGGACTGAGCCACCCAGGCACCCCAAGGGAAAGTTGCTTCTAGTTCCAGGTAAGAGTTTAAGAAAAAGAAGATAGTCAAACTGTCAAAAATCATGAGAAAATGAAAGGACTGTTTAGTAATAATGGGTTTTTGGATTTGGCATTAGATGACCTGGTGACCTCAAAAGCAACTCTACCTGAAGTTCAAGTCTGTAGCATTAAGGGCCTTTGCACAAGTTCCCGGAGCTAACTCAGTCTTTAGGACTTGGCTTTTACAGAAGCTTCTGAAAAAAGCTTTCCCTAATCTCCAAGGTGATAAAGGTAACTCTCTCCAAATTGCTTCCACAGAAAGAATATATGTCTATTATCACAGCACTTTCATATCATGATAGTGGCTTCTGTATAAAGCTTATTAATTTCATGCCATTTTGTTCATCTATCATTATCCATCCATTTACCATTAGGGTAGATATTATATACCAGGTATTCTGCTATGTACTGGAGTTCTGGAGGTGAGTAAGATATGATGCCTGATCTTGAGATTACAGAGTAGGAGGGGAAATGGCCTTTGAAAGAGAAAACTACTATATTATTATAAGAAATATAGAGTTCACAGGGGCAACTGAGGAAGCAAGAAGGAAGTGATCCTCTATCTGGGAGAGATAAGAAAGGCTTCATACATAAGACCACAGATGGAACATGAAAAAGTAACAGCTGAAATTTCTCAAGAGAAAAGACAGAAGATATTTTAGACAAAAGGACATGGTTATGCCAGTGCCATGAGTTTGGGGGGAAAATGGTGTTTTGGGGTGATGACAAATTATGAGTCAGTTTGTATATTAGTTGATTAGATGAGAATAACAGGTTGGGGTAAACATGTAAACTATTTTCTATACCAGAGTTAGGATTTTATTTATGGATAACAAGGAGTCAATAGCAAGGAAAAGACAGAATTACATTTTTTCTAATGGTGTTCTATTCCCTCAGTGATGTCTCACTCCCCTCCCACACCCCCCAAGGCACCTAGAGTCATTGTCTTTAATCATATCCCTTAATAAAAATCTTAAATCCACATCTATTAAGTTAAGGAAGTACAATTCTTACAAGAAGCAAAAAACAAAACAGAAAGTTGTATGCCAGTAGATGGGAGACAATACCTGTATCCTTGAACATATTTCAAAAGTTGGGGATTTTTTTTAAGTAGGCTCCAAGCCCAACGTGGGGCTTGAACCCACAACCCTGAGAACAAGAGTTACACGCTCTACTGACTGAGCCAGGCAAGCACCCCTAAAATTGTTTTTCTTAAGCGAACATACTGAAACACTTTCATTATGATGATGATGATGATTTTTTTTGAGAGAGCGAGTGTAAGCGGTAGGGGGTGGGAGGCACACGGAGATGGAGAATCTCAAGTAGACTCTGCTAAGCACAGAGCCCAACATGGGGCTCAATTTCATGACCCTGAGATCATGACCTGAGCCAAAACCAAGAATCAGATGCTTGACTGACTGCGCCCCAATATACGTTTCTAAATAAACATGTTTGTAATATGTGAGGCTAACCTTAACATTTTTTAAAGGAAACTGAATACAGAAAAAAAGTACTGATTATTTAATAACCTACCTAACGAGACTACTTCTAATCTTTTCTCAGTGTAATTCACTCTACATACTGCTGTGAAAATATTCTCGTGTGATAATTTCATCTCCCTCCCTGGACAGTGGACTCTGGGAACTTACTAATGCCTAGAAAACCTATACTTTCTTTTTCAGTATGGCATTCAAGATTATATAATCTGGAACCTCTCTCATTTCCCAATAGTTTCTACCCCACCTTCTTATTTAGAGTACTCTATTAGAAGTTTCTTAAACATCTACTGTAGTTTCTCTCATCTACATCTTTGTTCACACTGTTCTCCAGCCTGAAGGAGGTGTAGCTAAAAGAGTGTGGGGTTTTGGAGCCAGGTAGAGCTGGATTCAAATTCTAATTCTACTACTCCTTATTTAGTTGTGTTATCTTGAGTAAATCAGTTAACTTCTCTGAACCTTAATTTCACTTGTAAACAGAGGTCAAAAGTATATACCTTAGAAGATTTATGGTGATGACTTGGAATTAAGAGAGCACTTAGTATATAATGCCTGGTTGGCATTATATACTAAACCAGCTAAAAAGATGCTGGTTTATAGTCTTCCGTCCAGGATTTCCTTTACTTCTGTCTTCTCATTGCCAGAAAAGAGTGCTAATTTGGAGTGATGACTGCAGGTCACTTCATATAAAAGACGATATATACTTTAGGCTCTTTTCATCCCAACATAAAATTGGGACTTTTGCCTCATTTTTTTCACTTTGGGGTGGGATGGAAGGGTAGTGATATTTATTTTCAAAATACATCTGGAAAATTAGAACGGCTTTCCCTTCATATGTGAGTGAGTTCATGGACTCTGTATATGGTCAAGTCTGATTTGACTCAGGATCCTGTAGCCACGGAACACATTAAACGGAATTTGCCCTTTCAGTTTTTCTGTTTGTGTGTGATCTACAGTGGCTTTATGAACGTCCCTTCCTTTCCCTTGAGTTGAGATGCAAATACAATATGCAGAGATTTTTAACAGTTTTTCTTCTATCAATGCTCTTTTAAGTGATACTGTTCAGTTATCCAGTTTCTTCACTCTTTTATTTTCTTCAAAACCATCTAGACTAGAGTCCTTTCTTGTGTAGGTAGAATCTGGTTTTTTATGGATCTCCCTAGAAATATGATTTTAAGTGATATCACTGGAGAACAGGGCTTGGCCACAGAACTAGGATGGAAGAGAGTGTTCTATAGTCAGGATATAAGGCTGTGCCAGTATTCTACTCTTCCCTGCAATCCCAATTCAAGATCTGGGAGATCTGGTGTTTCTTCATCACAAGGAAATATTTTCAAGATCATCCAGTTAAATCCAAATGCTCTCTTTCCTCCCTACTGGTATCCTTGCTTAAGATGACAAGGGATACCTATCTAAGCATAAAGATTATTATGAACAGAATGATACAGTCATAACCTACAATTAATAAAATGGGTAATTATTTTAATAAAATATATTATCTTCATTACATCATACTTCATTTTTTTTAATTGGTTCAAACACCTGTTCTTATAACTAACTTATCTGATAAGAGGAAATGAATTACTTTGCTAATCAAAAGGACTTCTGGATTTGGTGGCTTATCATAATTTCATAGTCAACATTTTTAAGTCTTTAAGATTTTTCTGAATGAATAGTGGAAACATCCCATATTGAAGATATTTTTATAATCACTCTAAGACAAAGTGGACCAGATTCTTTTAATGGCAAACTGACGATGCTCTAGGTGCTGGATATTTCTTATACCTATGACTAGATTTAAGAAAGGATAGTACAAATCAAATAGAAGACATAAATGCATATGAAATAAATTTTATCCAAAGGTAAAAGAGCCTAATGTGATCATGACTATAAACACAAAATACCAGCCCACTAAATTTTACCACTGGATCTGTTTCTACATGAAAATTCACATTCATTAAAAATGATTTGGTTATAAACTGTTCCTCTCTTTGGGAAAATGACCATATACATGTATACAGATTGATCTACAATTTCTTTGTAGGACTTCTTCTAAGATGTTTTACCATTTTGAAAGGCTAACAGTACATCAACAACTTAAGACTTCAAAGTAGTCCAAGAATCACGTCTAAGAGCCAATTTAGAAATGTAATGTGTGCAGACAGAAACACACACACATACACACACACAGAGGAAAGGAACTGGAAGGAGATCCACCTCCACCAAAAATCTACCTCCCCCAGAATCATCAGATCGTCACCTTTCCTCCCTGTCTCAAACTTATTTTTTTTTCTGTCAAGACCTTTTATATTTGGTATTCAAAGGAACTGTGTTCAGGGGCGCCTGGGTGGTTCAGTTGGTTAAGCGACTGCCTTTGGCTCAGGTCATGATCCCAGGGTCCTGGGATCGAGCCCCGCAGAGGGCTCCCTGCTCAGCGGGGAGCCTGCTTCTCCCTCTCCCCCATTCTCCCTGCTTGTGCTCTCCAGCTCTCTGTCAAATAAATAAATAAAAACCTTATAAAAAAAAAAAAGGAACTGTGTTCACATTCAGACCTTATATAACACAAAAAACTGTTTTCAGGAGTGGATATTAAAACTATTTAACAACAGAAAGAGGCATGAACCTATCAGAAAAAAACTAATATAGCTATACCATTAAATATCTGATTGTCCCTGATTTTAGTATATCCTTGGCTATAAAAGTGGTTATAATTCCATCTAGTCTTTAAGTATAGCAGGAAAGACACAAATATTTCATCTTATAATGGGATTTAAAACTCATATTCTGAGGATCAAACTCTGAGCTTCCACAAAACCTCAATTAGCAAAGAAGGACGTATAACTGTACTGGTGCAATGTACAAAATACTTACTTGCCTTCACATTCAATTAAATCCATCTCTAATTACTATGTCAGCTTTGATTTGTTATATATGAGTATTGCTTGATTCCTATATTCATATATCTGATTTGAGTAGAAACCAGCTGTCACCTACTAGATTTACCGGAGACTGTGGAGGAGAAAGTTTAAGGGGCATGTATGATCTGGCAGCAAAAGGGTGAGGGGAACATACATAGCTACTTGGAAGATGAAATGGAAGAAATGGTAGCAAGCAGATTCAAAATGATGAACACACTGCAAAGGCTTTAAGTACACAAGGTTAAGTACTACCTTTCCTGGCCTTGGCTGAGACATCCTAGAAAATAAAAAAGTGGTGAGGACACCTCTCAAATATTTTTGTAAACATACCCTGAGAAATATTCAGTCATAAGTCATTCTTCTCCCCTTTGAATTAGACCTCAATAATATTTATGTTCATGATTTTTAGTCAGAGGTCGTTTTAATGAAGGGTCTTCAATCTAGACTTTAATTTCTTGTGTAAAGCAGCAGAGCACAAATAATACAAGTGAGGGGCACCTGGGTGGCTCAGTCGATTAAGCATCTGCCTTTGGCTCAGGTCATGATCCCAGGGTCTTGGGATGGAGCCCCCTGTCCAGGATCCCTGCTCAGAAGGGAGTCTGCATGTCCCTCTCCCTCTGCCCTTCCACCTGCTTGTGCTCTGTCTCTCAAATAAATAAATAAAATCTTTAAATATAAAATCTCAAAACCGTTCATCAAAATGAAGAGTAGACTAATGACTTCTAAAAAGTTAAGAAAAATAAGGCTACTTATTCAATAATTGTCTGATACAGTAATTGCTCAGAGAAAGAACTATATGGGGATTTCAGAACCACAAACAAGGACAGATCCCCACACAATTAGTTATAAATAAACCCAGCTGTGGGTTGCTCACAGCACACCCTGGTGCCATGCATTAGCACTGCTACTGCAGCCCCCTCCCCCACTACCCAACCCACTGTCCCCTGCTGAGAACACACACACTGAAAAAACTTAAGATGTCAAATTTAGTAGCTAGCTTTTCCCTGGTAATGGTCATTCCTAAAATTTGTTATAGACTTAAAAGTTAACATAAACTATTTGGAAAAAATCACTTTCTTAATGACAAATCAATTCCTGATGAGAAAAACGTCATGGAAGCTACCTCTGATTTAGCTTCTTCATAGCTAAAATATTGATTGACCTCTACTGATAACCCTGATTAATTAAGCCGATGGCCTCTCAGAAAAATAGTTTTCCTATATTCAATCCACGCCCTGGCTGTAGGTTCCTTAATCAAACAAATACCTATTTTTAAAACCATAAAATATCTATAACCCAATTAAGATGGATGCAGAAGTAACCTCACTTGGTTGTCTATTAAAAATCCAGTACACTTATTGGCCAAGATAGTAAAACAAAATAGCGCAGAAAGCAGTACTTGGAATGCTGGTTATAAGGTTGTATGGAGGGGAACGATCAGACTTAGCCAACTGTCCTAAGCCAGACAGAGACCTCCATGTTTATGTAGGATCACTGCAATTTGTAGACAAAAGGCATTTTTCCATTTGTCCACACGGTTGGTTCCTGCAGGTTCCATTTTTGGTGTGCTTCACTATTAAGAAGCCTTCAGTTATCCAGTCTTTTCTATGCCAACTTCCAAACTGCATCAGATTCTCATTTAAATACACTTTAATGCATTCAAATAAACTATAGGGGAAAAAAACAGGATTCAGACAGATAACAGAAAAAGAACCATTAAAAAAAACACGCAGCATATAAGGTTAGAGTCGTCTTTACTCTGGGAATGAAGGTTGTCAAGAACATGTACAAGGAAAGGAGGACTGAGATACAAACACAAAAAATCACATACAGCCACCACCTTTCCCTCATTACCAACGCTTTCCAAACTCTTCTCCCTTCTCATTACCCAGCCCAAATCAAGTTAATTTTCTTTGCCACATAACAACTCAAATATTATCTCTAGACACCCACAACTTCCCTCACATATCAATACCTCTGGACCCTGAATGCTCTCCTGAATAAAGCTTGAGAATAATGTGCTTGCAATCAGATATCTGACAGAAAACAATTACTCCATACTACCAATCAATACTGCGGAGGGCCTCCGACCATGGAACTGTGCATTTCTAAGGGTGCTATTTGCACAATTCCTCCAGAATACTCTGGCAAAACTGTTTCAAGAGTTCTGTACTACTTTAAGGATACCATGTAATACAGAAGAAACAGCAATGAATTTAAGACATGGGGACCTGGACTGTATTTTCGTTCTGTCATAGTACTGGCTTCACCTTCTTGGAAACTCAATTTCTTCAACTATAAAGCACATAATTTTAGGTACTTCATGGAATTTTTATGAAGACTCAAAGGAAACAGTAAAGTATCTAACCAAAAAAAGAACTGGCATATAATAGGCAAAAAACAAATATGTGGCAATAATTCTCAATAAAATACTATAACCTAAATTTTTTTTTTTAAGATTTATTTATTTTAGAAAGAGAGAGCAGCAAGGGGTAGAGGGAAAGGGAGAAAGAAACATAAGCAGACTCCACGCTGATCGTGGAACCTGATGCCTGGCTCAATCTCATGACCCTGAGATCATGACCTAAGCCAAAACCAAAAGTCGGACGCTTAACCAGATGCACCACCCAGACGCCTCAACCTAAATTTATTTACAATTAAAAGGCAACTGGGGGGCACCTGGGTGGCATAGTTGGTTAAGCGTCTGCCTTCGGCTCAGGTCCTGGGGTCAAGCCCCATGTCGGGCTCTTTGCTCAGTGGGGAGTCCTGCTTCTCCCTTTCCCTCCCCAGCTCATGCTCTTTCTCAAATAAATAAATAAATTAAATCTTAAAAAAGAAAAGGTAGCTATCTGAAGTATGACTGTCCTAGTATATCATAGTCACCATATTCATGATCTTATAAAATTGATTACAAACATAAAGTAGGCTCCCTAGGTTAAGTACATTTAAATTTTATCTTAACTCTTGCCTAGAAAACTTAGTAGATCGGCAGCTACTGGTGGTGTTTTTTTTTTTTTAAAGATTTTATTTATTTATTTATTTGACAGAGATAGAGACAGCCAGCGAGAGAGGGAACCACAAACAGGGAGAGTGGGAGAGGACAGTGGGAGAGGAAGAAGCAGGCTCATAGCAGAGGAGCCTGATGTGGGGCTCGATCCCATAACGCCGGGATCACGCCCTGAGCCGAAGGCAGACGCTTAACCGCTGTGCCACCCAGGCGCCCCACGTGGTGTTATTTTTTTGCTCTCAAAGTAAAAGCAAGGAATATAATAGGGGCAACACTAAATGAAGTACAATCAGAGAAAAATACACTTGAATGGCAGCTGGTAAAATGCATTCTATAGGTGCATCGGTAACTGTTAAAAACCAGGAACCAAGGACAGAGGAACAAAAAAGTATGGATTGAGCCGGGAAAGGATGAGAGGATTTAAGTAAGTGGGAGAGGAAGGACAGGCAATACAGAAATTTTTAAATGTAATGACTTGGAAGAAGATACAGCCAAAAGAAAATAAGGATGTTAATATGTCAAAAGTTGAACACAAAAATCAAAGGAATGGCATTTCATTAATAAATTTCTTTCATTGTACAGAATAAATTCTTGAGCTCAATAGCTGATTTACACAGACCTCACAGTGGGGCGTCTGGGTGACTCAGTCAGTCAAGCATCAGACTCTTGATTTTGGCTCAGGTCATGCATGATCTTGGTGTTGAAAGATAGAGCTCTGTGTAGGGCTCTGTGCTGAGCACGGAGTCTGCTTGAGAGTCTCTCCTTCTCCCTCTCTGCTCCCCCCATTCACATGCACATGTGCGCTCTCTCTCTCTCTCTCTCTCTCTCAAATAAATGAATAGATAGATAGACAAATAAAATCTTTAAACAGACCTCACTTCATTTTGTGGCCATTTAGAGTCTTTGAAAATTTAGTTAGATGAAATCTGTTAATTCAGCAAATATTTATAAAGCAAATATAAAAAGAAAAAAAAGCTCAACAACGGATACTTTATAGTACTTTATTACTTATGAATCCATGAGCAGTGTGTTTAAAAATGAAGACTCTGGAGCTTCCAGGTTGGTGAACACGTCCAAGTGATAGGAAGATGGCTTGCCCAGAAGAGGCGTGAAAGCTCTACAATCTGCCACTGCCACCACCACCAGCAGCAGCAGCAGCAGCACTTTTCCCTGTGCATCTTTTCCATTTGGCTTTCCCTGAGTTGTATTCCTTTATAATAAATTAGTAAATGTTTGGTCAAATTTGGCTGATCAGGGGCGCCTAGGTGGCATAGCGGTTGAGCGTCTGCCTTCAGCTCAGGGCGTGATCCTGGCGTTATGGGATCGAGCCCCACATCAGGCTCCTCCACTAGGAGCCTGCTTCTTCCTCTCCCACTCCCCCTGCTTGTGTTCCCTCTCTCGCTGGCTGTCTCTATCCCTGTCAAATAAATAAATAAAATCTTTAAAAAAAAATTTGGCTGATTAAAAATCAGGACATGCTACCTTTTGGGTGACAGAATTGACTCCAGCTTTAAGGTCCTGATTTACTACAAGCACTACAAGAATGTTCTAGCTTTTATTTGTGCTGTTGAGGAGATCAGAAAGAATCATAGCCTATTAACCAATGTCGTCCTTGGAGCTGGCCTTTACAACACCTTCCAAAGTGAACAATTTCCATGGGGACTTAGAGAGACTCCTAATGCGGCTCTTGGAAGGGTCTGAGATAATATCATCTAATTACTCCTGTGAAATGAAGAACAGGTCTGTGGTGGCCACTGCTAGAAACATTTGTTTTCCCCCATCCCCAACGGATACATTATTGGATCTCTACAAATTTCCACAGGTGGGATCAAGACTGGATATGTTGGGGATGGGATCTTTGTTTCTCCCATGTAATTTTAGACTATTTAATAAAAAGAAAGAAGAGAATTGCGCATTCCATAAAGAAACACCACCACCACCACAGAGGTTCCTGGGTCTCACCTTCTTTGAAACTTTAACTTAATAAATCTGAGGTTTAGAAACTTGCATTTTTAATACAAATCCCAGGAAATTAATAATTCTGAAGTAGATCACCAGTAAAACCGTATTTTGAAAACACACTAGTATAGACACTGGAAATGGTCTATAAATGTTGAATTCAGAGAAAGGAAAAGTCTACATTTTTCTGCTGTTGGTCAAGGGGTTGGTGAGAGGGAAGTGGAAAGATTTACTTTTTAATTTAAAAACACAAAATTACTGAGTGCCTATTTTCCTGATCCCATGCAGGGCCAAGACAAGACCAAGATGAACAGAACAAGAGTTTTTAACCTAATGAGGCTTTTGAGTTCAGTGAAAATGATTATATATATGTAAAGCTTATTTTAATACTTTTACATAATCTATATAAGTTTATTTAGTTAAAAATGATATTATATTCAGTATTGGAATCTGAAATACAAAAATGCCTCACAAAAATTTAGTAGAAAATTTAACCTCACAAATGGAAATCTATGAGAATTTAAAATAAATACAATAAAATGAGAAACTGAGAACTAGGTTATTACCTATACTAGTGTGGTTTTCATGTACTAGGAAGTAAACGTCCTATTCTCTTTTCTTTCATGCTCCCATTTTGGTATTTTAAACTAGCATAACAAAGGAAAATACACCACATCAGCACAACTTCACAGAATGCAGTTGGAACTTTTCACCTCTATTTTTAACTGATATTATATACCCGCAAAGGATTCAAGTAAGACTGGGGTAAAGAGTGAGTTAACACAATGAAAATTCAGATGCTGACTTTTACTGTATGTGGAGTTATAAGTTCTTAAACACTACACATTTTTAAATATTTACTGTTTATGAGGTGATGGGAAGAAGTAGGAGCTACTCTTATGGGACAACTTTGTAAGACTTGGAGTTACAGAAAAATATAATGGACTTCCTTGTGAAGCAGGAATTCCTGGTCACCAGAAGTATTCAAGAAGTTTGAAGGATACCCCATTAGAAACGTGATATAATTCATTTCTACACTGGGCAAAATGTAAGGAATCTAATGGTAGTCATCTATCCAATGAACCCTCGACTACTTCTGTGGCTACAAAACTCAGCACTGTACTTACAGGACTTCCTGTCTAAAGACATTACAATACATAACACACAGAAGTACAGAAAAGGGTATCTGGGCACAGTGAGCAGCAAGGTCAAAGGCACAAGGGTAAATAAAAAAACAAATAAATTACCATGTGGTATTTGAGGGTCTTCAATCAGTTCAGTGTTGCTGGAGTGTAAAATGTGCCTATGCACGTGGTAGGTGATCATGCTAAAGAAGCAGGTGTTAAATGGAGGGTGTTAAATGTCACACAAAGAAGCTTAGATTTATTCTGTAACCATTAGGACATGAGGGAGCATTTTAAACAGCACAGGTAAATTAGCCTGGGACTACTAGGTGATGGCTGGGGATGATGAAGGCCTGAACTAGTAGGGGTAAGTGGCAGAGTAGCAGGGGACAAACAGAGGCTGGATTCAAGAGTGAAAGGAAAATGAGATCAGATTTGTGCTTAGACACATACCAAACTTGTTTTTACGTCTCTAAGATTCCATTCTTTAATAGTCAAAACTTTGTACTTGAATGGATTCAATTTTAAATTTAGAGAATACCTAAGAAAAGTGGCACCTGGGTGGCTCAGTTGGTTAAGCGTCTGCCTTCAGCTCAGGTCAGGTCATGATCTCAGGGTCCTGGGATCGAATCCTGCATCAGGTTCCCTGCTCAGCAGGGAGTCTGCTTGTCCCTCTCCCTCTGTCCCTCCTCCTGCTTGTGCTCTCTCTCTCTCAAATAAATAAAAACTTAAAAAAAGAATACCAAAGAATAGGACTGTATTTAATAAAATAAAAAAAATTAATCCAATATTTTCCATGTTGTAATAAATCATAGCAATAGTCTATATAGTCTGAATTTCTATAGAAATCCCCTTGGTTCATAAGTAGAATACCAAATTGGCATAAATGTGTCTTCACAACTGTCAGTTACATATAAAAAGTCTGGCAAACTTTAAAAAAATTTCCTTATTTGAGATTCAATAATTAAAAATCCTAATGGGTTAAGATGTTACATTATAACTTCTAGATACTATAAATATTTTCCTCACACTTTAAAAATTCTTGTCCCTGGCTAAATAGGTCTTGAGACTTTTGTTAGCAAACAAATTTCAAATAGATGATTTCGTTGCTACTACAAACGAAATGATTACATGTGGTATGGCAGGGAAGGGGTGGGTTATAGATGAACATACATTATAAACCATATCTTGCAAAAGATAATTATCCCTAAAATGTAAGAAATAAAAAACCTAGGGGCACCTGGGTGGCTCAGTCATTAGCGTCTGCCTTGGGCTCAGGGTGTGATCCCAGGGTCCTGGGATCAAGCCCCACATCAGGCTCCTCCGCTGGGAGCCTGCTTCTTCCTCTCCCACTCCCCTTGCCTGTCTTCCCTCTCTCACTGGCTGTCTCTCTGTCAAATAAATAAATAAATAAATCTTTAAAAAAAAAAAAGAAATAAAAACCTATTATTATTAATAGAGTTCTGAAATATGCTGACAATACACAAATTAAGTAGCAGGAAGTAAGTCTAAGATAATTAAAAGTCATGGTTAAAAACCCCTTCTATCTGCAGAAGCAATACAAGTACTAAAAACCAGAAAGTTCAGCTTAGACATGGAGAAAACTGGAAAGAGCAAAGCCCCTATGATAAGAAAAAAAGCTGAACAACTGCTAATTAATGACATTTCTTGAACCTGTTAAAGAAGTGTGTCACAGGCAGAACAATCTAAAAACCAGAAGAAACTGGTACATGCAGGAGAGAGAATGCCAGAGTATTTGCTTACCTGAAACAGAAATAGCGGGATAAGCCAGTAGGGATTTTAAGTTAATGTTTAATAAAATGCTACAAGGTGGCTAGCATGGAAGTGTGAGGTCCCTGCAACTACGAACACTGGGGGTGGGAGAGTAGCATGCTCTTCCAAACTTTTCCTCCATGATCCCCACCAGGGAAGAATGGAGAGAATCTTCAGAAAACTTCTCATGTGGTATTGGCTGGAGGAAGGGAACAGCAACCATTTCCTAAAACCATGCAGATGCAGACCTACTAAGTCCTCTAAAGAACAAAAGGATTGGTCTGTAGAAGAAAGGGCTGGGGGTGGGGGGTGGAGCGGCTTACAGTCTGAGGGCACTAGTAGAAACTGACTGCAGTTGAGGGAGAAGAACAGGAAAAAAATGTTTTACTCCTGGGGGAAGGGCAGGGACATACGCTAGGTCCAGCATTTCATTTGGAAGACGGGCAGAAATGATTGTTAAGTCCACACCCCCAAGACTTGGGTTCACAGGACCAGACTTGGAATGAGGATTAATCAAAACTTCAAAGAACATCCCTCCTCTCATAATCACCCCCACCACATAAACAAGGAACATAGCAAGGACTGCTACAAGGGATAGATTTGTTCTGGGAAGCAGTGCAAAGGACAGACCGAAAAACCAGCAGAGAACACACTGAGACAAATCCTCTGGCAAAGCAGCCAAGACTCTAAACACAAAGTATTACTAGAATATGGTCCAATGAGGGTAATCATAGCAATAACAAACTTCAAAACAACCTAAATCATGACTACATTAAGAGAACCCCCACAATGAAAGTGTGGCTGAATGAAAAGCATGCTCATATGCAGCATAAAAAATATTTTCTTCGAGTATCTACTACCCCATACAGCATGTATGGCTTTTAACCAAAAATTATAAGGCATTCAGGGAAAAACAATCCGAGGAGACAATCATTAAACTAGATTCAGGTATGTCACAGATGTTGGGACTCTCTGTAAATCAAACCAGATCAATACTTATATTAAAAGTAAATAATTTAAACACCCAATCAAAAGTCGACAGTGTAAGACTGAATAACAAAAGAACATTCAACTATATGCCATCTACACCTTACATTCAGACATAAATAGACTGAAATTGAAACGTCCCAAGATGATCTACCAAAGAAGCTGTAACCAAAAGAAAGCTAGAATGGCTATATTAATATCAGACAAAATAGACCTTATGACCCAAAATATGACAATAGACAAAAAGGAAAATTTCATAATGATAAAAGAGTCAATACACATCACAGAGCTATAATAATTATATATGAAACACAATACAAAATTATATAAATCAAAACTGACAGAATTGAAAGGAGAAATAGAAAGCTGAACAAATTATACCTGGAGATGTCAAAATTCCCACTCTCTATAACTGATAGAACAACTAGACAGAAAATTATCAAGATTTTACAAAAATTGCAAAACACTATCAACTAAGTTGACCTAATTAACATTTATAGAACAGTCTACCTAACAAAAACAGAAAAAAGATTCTTGTCAAATGCACACAGAACATATTTGAAACCACGAAACTAATTTTAAACCCCCAAAAGTAGAAGCCATATATTCCTCAGACCACAACAAAATTAAACTAGAAACCAAATTTGAATATTAAACAATACATTCCAAATAACTCAAAGGCCAAACAGAAAATATCAAGGGAAATTTTAAAATATTGTTACCTGGATGAAAATTAAAAATTAAAGGAGCAGTTTAAGTATTAAGTACATGTTCCTTTTGGTTGTACTTTTGCAGAAGTGGTGGAAACAGGTGGTAAATAGACAGGGGAATGCATTAAAAAAAAAGTTATTACATACCCTTTGTTCATTAACATTTTATTTCAAATGCTAGGCTAATGACCATTAAGACTTACTTCTGTACAGCTGCTGACACTGATTTTTCTCTGGAAGTGACAACAAGGCTAGAGTGAATAGCAATTACCTATTACTCTTTTTACTAATGTGTTGATGTTCCAGAATATTTCAAAAACACTTTCAAAGAGAGAAAGAACGGAAGAGGAAATAAAGTTATGTGGTAAGACGTTATGTGCTTTGGCAATGGTGAATGCTACTCCTTTTAATGAATGGATTTGTATGGTTTTTGACAAGATCATGAACGTGTACGTGTATGTATATACATGCACGTTTGGAGGAAAAAAAAAATCAGTTCTACTTCCCTAAAAATGTGAGTTTAAATTTATATTGGTGAGTCAGTTGTTTTACAAAGTATGACTATTGCTCAAGATAAAACTTCAACACAAAATACATATTTTGAACAGCGATAAAGTGGGGAAAAAGAACTAGCAGGGCAAATTAATATAATAACCTCTTACTTCGAGGACCTCAAATTCAAATTGTAATCAATTTACTCAATTAAATTTGCCACCCACAATATTTAAAAAGAAAACAAACACAAAACCTTTGCCTAGAATTCCTTGTCAGGTGGAATAATCTATTCAAGACATATTTTTGATGGGAAAAATCTAGAGGTCTCAGGTCAGAAATGAGATATACTTACAGAAATGAGAAAAATTCATCTTATTATTATCTGAGATACTACATTTGAATCATGTTAGAATATATGAGGAAGAAAACACTAGATACCAAAAGAATATATGCTGGTCCTTAACTTATAATCTACATAATAAACATGTCTTCCAAATTTTAAAAGGGTAAAGATTTTTAAAATTTTTATATATAGCCTTCACAATGAGGTAAAAACACCCAATTAACAAACAGTAAAATGAAATTGTTTTCCTACTGTTTTGGAAACTGAACCTTGCACACTAAAAAAATGACAAAAAGAATCTTATTGAAAATTAACATGTAACTACTCATGCAGAATGTAGAATTACTCTATTTTCTTAACAACTGACTCACACTAAGTTTCCCAAGTAAGAATCTTCTGTTTTCAAGATTAATACATCAAAACGCCCAGGTGATAATGCAGAACAGTTAGTAAGATAATTATTTACAATAAATTTTTCATTTATAAAAACAGAAATATAGAAAATTATAATTAAACTTATAAGAAAATTTATAATTAAATAGTTAGATCTTTTTTGTTATTTTTTACCCATGTAACATGAAAATTCTATTTCACATTCCTTTTTTATATTCCCTATAAATACTTTCAGGACCTACCACCAGGCATACTGATTATCAACAAACTGTGAGAAAGAGTAAACACATTATGGATGCAGTCTTTTTATTTAAATTAGGAATACTTCACTCTAAACAATTCTTCCTATAAAGTTCATGTTAAAAGTAAAACATGAAAAGAAAAAGTAAAACATGTTTTACATTTATTCAAAGTTATATAAATAACTCTTGGCATACCCCATAAACCATACCTTTAATAAGCTGGCTGAGATACATAAGCCCAATTGAAACTTCTTTTAATAAACAGATTTAATATATTCTTAGATGGGAAAAAGGTTTGTATACACTTATTGACCTGTTCTTCCTCTTTACTTGTGAGATTATGTGCAGATTATTAGCAATTTTTATAGTTATTTTTTTATGTGTTTATTAAAATAGAAAATGAGATTTAAAAAATTTTTTTAAACTGAAATATAGTTAACTTAGTGTTATATTAGTTTCAAATGTACAATATGATTCAATAATTCTGTACATTACCTAGTGCTCATCACAATATACATATTCTTAATCCCCTTTATCTATTTCACCCGTCCCCCTACGCACTTCACCTCTGACAACTACCAGTTTGTTCTCTGTATTTAAGAGTCTGTTTTTCTGTTTCTCTTTTGATCTTTGCTTGTTTTGTTTCTTAAATTCCACAGGTGGAATCATGGTATTTGTCTTTCTGATTTATTCCACTTAGCATTATACCCTCTAGGTCCATCCATGTTGCTGCAAAGGTGAGATTTCATTCTTTTTGATGGCCGAGTAATATTTCATCATGTGTATATATTATATCTTTTTTACTCATTCATCTATTGATGGATACTTGGGTTGCTTCCATATCCTGGCTATTACAAATAATGCCACAGTAAAAACACAGGAATGTATGTAACTTTCTGAATTAGTGTTTTTGTTTTCTTTGGGTAAACAGTAGTGGGATTACTGGATTGTATGGTAATTCTATTTTCAATTTTTTGAGAAACCTCCATACTGTTTTCCACAGTGGCTGCACCAATTGACATTCCCACTAACAGTGCACGAAGGTTCCTTTTCCTCCACAAACACTTGTTATTTCTTGTCTTTTTGGTTCTAGCCATTCTGACAGGTGAAAGTGATATCTCATTGTGGTTTTGATTTGCATTTCCATAATGATGAGTGATGCCGAGCATCTCTTCATGTGTCTATGGACCATCTGTATGTCTTCTTTGGAAAAATGTCTATTCAGGCCCTTCGTCTATTTTAAAATTAGATTATTTATTTTCGGGGTGTTGAGTTGTAGAAGTTCTTTATATATTTTGGCTATTAACCCCTTATGAGATATATCATTTGCAAATACCTTCTCCCATTCAGTAGGTTGCCTTGTCGTTTTGTTGATGGTTTCCTTCTCTGTGCAAAAACTTTTTAGTTTGATGCAGACCCAATAGTTTACGTTGGCTTTTGTTTCCCTTGCCATAGAAAAATGTTTCTACGGCTGATGTCAAAGAAATTATTCCCTATGCCTTCTAGGAGTTCTATGGTTTCAGGTCTCACATGTAGGTCTTTAATCCATTTTAAGTTTATTTTTGTGTATGGTATAAGAAAGTGGTCAGTTTCATTCTTTTGCATGCAGCTGTCCAGTTTTCCAAATGCCATTTGTTGAAGAGCCCATCTTTTTCTCACTGTATACTTTTGCCTCCTTTGTCATAGATTAATTGGCCATATAATTGTGGGTTTATTTCTTGGCCCTCTATTCTGTTTCATTGATTTATGTGTCTATTTTTGTGCCAGTACCACACTGTTTTGATTACTATAGTTTTAAATTTTATCTTGAAATCTGGGATTGTGATACCTCCAGCTTTGTTCTTCCTTCTCAAGACAGCTTTGGCTATTCAGGGTCTTTTGTGGTTCCATACAAATTTTAGCATTATTTGTTCTAGTTCTGTGACATTTTTTTCCTATGTATTAACAAATTAATGTAGACTTCTTCATACTATTGGTCTGTTCTTTATATGACAGATGTACTTTGGGTGAATGTCACATGATGTTGGTTAAAAGCTTATTCACAGTCAAAAATCTCATTTGAGCTTTACGACAGTCCTGTGAAGCAGTAAATCTGGTGCCGCTTCCTTTCTTAAAAGATTAGAAAGCTAACAGAGGCAAAGTGATTTGGTTAAGGTTTCTTCACTCTCTTAAAATAATAGACAATGTGACGCTAGACTGGAAGAAGTAGAGGAAAAGTGAAGGGATTAAAATAAAGAGCTTCTGTACACTAATTCTGTGATCTTTTCTTTTACATCTGCCAGGCTAGGGTGCCTGGATGGCTCAGTTGGTAAGCATCTGCCTTCAGCTCAGGTCATGATTACAGGGTCCTGGGACTGAGTCCCGCATCCCGCTCCCTGCTCAGCGGGGAGTCTGCTTCTCCCTCTGCCCCTCAGCCCACTCATGCTCCCTCTCTCTTTCTCTCTCTCCCTTCTTCCCTCTCACAAAAATAAATAAATAGGGGCGCCTGGGTGGCACAGCGGTTAAGCGTCTGCCTTCGGCTCAGGGCGTGATCCCGGCGTTATGGGAGCGAGCCCCACATCAGGCTCTTCTGCTGTGTGCCTGCTTCTTCCTCTCCCACTCCCCCTGCTTGTGTTCCCTCTCTCGCTGGCTGTCTCTATCTCTGTCGAATAAATAAATAAAATCTTTTAAAAAAAATTAATAAATAAAAAATCTTTAAATCTGTCAAGTTATATAAGAATTAATGTAAAATTGAAAGTGAGAGCAGAAAATTAACATTTATAATTTTTAGTAACTGGTATTGCTAGTATAATTTAATTCATAGTCCTATCAAGTCAACCTGCCAGAGTACAGTTTGTAGCACTAATTTTTAATCATTAATATTTTGATCCCCTTTAGGAATCTATTAAAAGTAATAAACTCTCTAGTAAAATAACCACATGGACATGACAAACTTTTTCATATGCTTTTAGTGGGTCAAAGAACATCTAAAAAACCTTGAGGGGTAGGTTCCATGAATTCCAAATTAAGAACTTTGTAGCAGACAAGTCAAAGAGCCCCAAAGAACCACTAAGAGTAAACAACTATGGTAATTACTAATCTAACTAAGACACATATTTGATTTAACAAGGAGCTTTAAAAAAAAGGATTTAATCCTGGAAAACTAGTTAATCACATCAACTAAGTACTAGTCTGAAGTGTTAGAACTACCATCCATTCTATTTCTGTTAGTATTTCAACGTAAACAGAGCTAACTAATGCAAACATGCAAGACTACAGCTACATAGTTAGAAATATGAGGATGCTACTGACCGATGCTTTCATTTTACACAGATTAATTAGCACAATCAAAACTTCAGAGCAATGTCAGAAAGGGAAAAAAAGCATTGGTCTGTTATTTTTCCCATCTCATAACAATCCCTTAAAATATTAAGTAATTAGAACAGAAGTTTTTTATTAGAGGAACATACGAGCAGATGTTATTAAGATGCAATATAAATTCAAATACAATAACTTTCTATTAACCTGTGACAATAAGAGTCTGTCTGAACACTTACTGACAATGTTAAGTTGCCAAAATTAATGCAAAACATAATGTAGTAATTACAGTATCAGAAACATTACATTAAGAGTGAATTAGTAAAGAATATGGGAACAAAGAGGAGCCTGGGGGGTTCGGTCGGTTAGTTGTCCAGCTCTTGTTTTCAGCTTGGGTCGTGATCTCACGGGATCGAGCCATGGGTGGGGCCCTGCACTCAATGGAAAGTCTGCTTGGGATTCTCTCCCTGTGCCCCTCCCCATGCCTGTGTGTGTGTGCTCTCTCTTTCTAAAATGAATAAATCTTTTTAAAAAAATGAGTAAGTGAACAAAAGAAGTTCAAATTTTAGGGAGATTTTCAAAAATGAATTATTTCTTTTCTTGCCACTGTTAAATGTAAAATATTCATATTTTAGAAGTACAGTCCTTAAGGGATGCCTGGGTGGCTCAGTCGGTTAAGCATCCAACTCTTGGTTTCAGCTCAGGTCATGATCTTGATCTCAGGGTTGTGAGATCAAGCCCTATGCTGGGTTCCATGCTGGGTGCGGAGTCTGCTCTAAGATTTCTCTTTCTCTCCTCTCCCTCTGCCCCTCCCCCCACTCTCTCCCTCTTACTCTCTCTTACAAATGAATAAATAAATAAATAAAATCTTTTTTAAAAAGTGTAGTCCTTGAAAGGTGTTACAATTTGCTCAATAAGGATTTCCAAAATAGCTTAAGAGAATTCCATTTTTCTTAGAAAATCGCCTTTACAAAACTTGTTTCCCCATGTTTTCAACATCAAGGAAGTTTCTCTTCTGAGAGAAGTTATGCCTAACTGGCAAAAGGGTTCTTTCCTTACAGCTAACACACATCCTAGAATTGGAGGCAGTTATTCTATTTGTAAGTGAGTTCAGAAGCTGAATGAAGAAAGAAATAATGCAAACCAGGGAGTTTCTCAGACAACGTTTTCATGAGTTTGTTATATGGGATAAAACAAGGTTCGGTTTATTAGTGGACCTACATGTAAACAATATGGTCTTACTATAAGCACATAAGTTGGTTTTACATGTGGCCACTGGGCAATGGAAATCTGATACACAACCCCTTCAAATTAAAGAGGGAAATGAAACTCGGATGTTAGGTGACTTACCTAAATAAAAAAAGCTAATTATCTGTTATAAGCCTAGAGTCTTCATCCCTCTAATAAAACAGTAGATACTGTAAATCTAACTTCAAATCTATTTCCCAAATTCTTGGACCAAAGTAAAACCCTATACTCAGTGCCTTTGTATTCTTGCCTACCACATCTTTTTGGTTGTTGATGTTAATTAAACTAAAACCACAAATCAAAAGTTGAAGTCAATCACTTTTCTTGAAGTCCTTTATATATTTTCACAGATAAGGCTCAAGGTTCTTAACATAGTCCAGAATGATCCTTAAATGAAAAAACTCACTCTACTTAACCTACCACTTCCCATTTCATCTTCCACTAGTCCTGTTACATCCTAGCAGGATCCAAACATACAGGGCTCTTTCATATTCTTAAGCTTTTGCACATGCTGTTCCTTCTACCTAGAAATGTATCTGGAATAGATTTGCAGAACTTACACAGAATACTGAGCAAGATAGGAGGACAGAATAGATGCTCAAATATTAATTTTCCAACTTTTACACATTAATTTGTTACTAGTAGTAACTACCATTTACTGAAAACTACCAAGCATAAGTGTTTCATATGCATAATGTCATTTGCTTCCTAACAACACTTTGAGGTATTAAACATTCATATTAACCCACTTCAAAAATGAGGAAGTGGACTCAGAAAGGATAAGGAATTTTCCAAAGGTGTCAATGCTAGCAACAGAACCAACATTTATACCTAGAAATTAGATTTCCAAGAGTGTGCTACATGAAAATATACACACCTCATCTCCCTCTTCTCACCTCACTGCTTCTTCCTTCACCTCCCATCCCTGACAATCAGTGCTGGCATGGTAAAGAGAAACTGAAACGTAAACACTGGTCGTTTTTGGAAATCACAACAGTAATAGATATCAAAAGCTAAAAAACAGGGGCGCCTGGGTGGCGCAGTTGTTAAGCGTCTGCCTTCGGCTCAGGGCGTGATCCCAGCATTCTGTGATCGAGCCCCACATCAGGCTCCTCCGCTAGGAGCCTGCTTCTTCCTCTCCCACTCCCCCTGCTTGTGTTCCCTCTCTCGCTGGCTGTCTCTATCTCTGTCAAATAAATAAATAAAATCTTTAAAAAAAAAAAAAGCTAAAAAATAATCTGAACCCTTTGATCCAGTTTTTCTCCCACTTACAGGATTTTGTATTATATTATTACAAGACAAAAGGGGAAAAACAATAGGCCCCAAAACATTGCAAACTTAGAACTATGAAAAACTTAGAGGCAGCCTAAAGGTTTCATAACAGACTAATTCATAATAAATATAAATGCCTTCCACTAATACTGTGATGTAAGAAGAGGAAAAGGAAATGCTTAGCTGTAGTTAGCGTAAAAAGCTAAACACAAAGCATACTGATAACGTAAAACTATTTAAGAAATGCAGGCTGAAGGGGCGCCTGGGTGGCACAGCGGTTAAGTGTCTGCCTTCGGCTCAGGGCGTAGGCTCCTCCACTATGAGCCTGCTTCTTCCTCTCCCTCTCCCTCTGCTTGTGTTCCCTCTCTCACTGGCTGTCTCTATCTCTGTCAAATAAATAAATTTAAAAAAAAAAATCTTTAAAAAAAAAAAAAAGAAGAAATGCAGGCTGAAGACTGCAAGGACAGACACCAGAACATTAACTGTGGTTTTGTTTAGATGCTACTATTATAGGGCAAATTTTCCCTATTCTCTGTTTTCTAAAAGTTCTTTATTAGTGTAGAAAAATAGAACATTCTAAAGCAGAGATGATGAAGGGATTAAAAAAAAAAAAGTCATTGGTCTCCTGAATAAGATGTAACTGGATTTAGAGGGTCCAAATGCTGAAGATAAGTTTCTGTTTGGTCAGGCATTACTTTATATATTACAACAGGCTGAGAAGAAAGCTTGTGGTTATTTTGACTTGTTTTGAGTCTTTTGATATATAACTTGCATATTTTAGCAAGCATAAGAGAAAATTGTGTAATAATTCAAATGCAAATGTTCATGCAAAGAACCAAAATCTCACGCTTACTTTAAAAAGTAATTGCCACTTATCTATCCCAAAGTAAGAAGCATGGCAACTAAACTGGGTGAGAGAATCTCTTCCTAAGGGTTTATTCACATCTATTCAGAGCCAAGAGTTTCACTCTTAATAACTCAGGTTTATGCAAATCCTTACACCTAAAAGACACAAGATACACACAAGCTTAAAGTAACTTGTGTTTTTGATAAATCTCAGTCAACAGAAAAAATTCACGTTCAAACAATTTACTAAGACTACCAAAAAACAAAACCCTTTCACTCCACTGGTTATATCAAATGCAGGAGTTTAAAGTTAATATGAGATTTAAACAAAACTAACAAAAAAACCAAAAGCCAAAAACTAAAAAAAAAACAAAACAAAACAAAAAAAACAAACCACCAACCAACCAAACAAAAAACCCAAGTTATTACCCTTGAGAAGTTATTTTTTTCTCCATATCCCTAAAATGATGACTTGGAAAGCAGAAAATAAAAAGGAAAAGGAAAAAATAAGTAAAAGCAATGCCCCTAATGTATAGAAAACAATCTCAACTCTGGTCAAAATTAAGCGGTTTTCTTCATTCTACTTTTTCATTATAGAAAGGCTGAAACCTATTTTTAAACATGGTGAGGACTCTGACGGAGAGTGTAAAATCTACAGGGTAACCAGGCTTTTCCCTTACCAATAAAGACCAGCAAGATCCCTATAAGGGATCCTAGAATTTGTTTTGCCATCAATAATTCATTCGTTCAATCAGTAAAGGAATACACAATTGTCAGATCTTAAAAATCCAGAGAAATGTAAAAAGCTTAGAATTAAAAAGTCTTAAACCTTTACAAAACAGAAAACTTTGAGGAAATGAAAATACTCCTCATAAACACAGACTCCTATTGAATTTTGAAGTGGCAAGGCTAACTTATTAATTGGGAGAGGCATAAACCCTCTTTTTAAATATAAATACCCACAGTAAATCTCTACAATAATTATCCATTCTTATTAGTTGACGTTTTGGATTTATCAGAACCACTATAGTCTTTCATTAGTACAAACATCAAGGATTATCATGTGAATTGCAGATCTGGTTGGTTAGTGAAAAACAGTAAGGGCACATGAGTGTGATTTGTGAAACCTAAATTATTCTTGGCTGCTAAAAATAATAATTATATACATTGAGCTACATATTTCAAAAGTATTTAGATAGTCTGGCATGAAATAAAATATTTCACTTCTTATTTATCAGGTGATAACACTATATGGGTATCCATAAGAGATATAATAATTCTTTGTAATTTTTTTAAAATAAAAAGATAAACTCTTGGATCTCCTAAAATAAACCCATGTTTGGAATGTTGTGAGAAATTAAAAGACAAACAAACAAACAAACAAAAAAACCACAAAGAAAATACTAAAAGCAAAGACAATTACTACTGTTTTGCTCTCCCAACTTCTGGAAAGCAACATACAAAAATACACTTGGTGTGTCACAAAGCCACAGCTCTGGATACTTAGGATTTAAAACAGTAAATTAACAAAAAGGAACTGAATCTTGAAGTCAGATTTACTTTCTATCTACCCCTAAACTTCCTACTTCCATCAAAGTCAAAGACCTTGAAGACAAACATAAGCAATATCAACTGTCTATTTAATTCTCAACAATGTGTAAACATTTTGGTCATTTAAACCAAATGATTCAGATTTATTTTCTGCCTTTATCTTTACCTTTCGGTTGGCTATCACAGTTCAAACAAAGAATCTATATTTTCATCCAAATTAATCTTCTTATCTAGAGTAAAAAAAGACTAATAAAAACAGGCCCCAAATTAAATAGCTTCTTTACGGCAATTATAATAGATTGACTTTTCCTTAATCTTTAATCAAAGTATTTCTGTGTTCAGCAGTAATAACTTTTCTACCATTCTAGAAATACCGATGCCAATTTTTGTAGCTTTATTTGGAAAAATGCTGCATAAAATGGGATTTAAGAAATGACAGAGTAAGAGATCTGAAAGGCCATAAGGATCACATCAATAGGGAGATGTCATGAGAACAAGGGGGATTAATGTGAGACTAGTGAAGTAAAATATAAACACCTATTTCTATTCCCCAGATAGGATGCAAATTTGAATTAGCAGGAAACACTTTTCTCTTAAATAGTTGCTGTCATTGGTTAATTCTGATTTAAGTAATTGCTAACTATATTTTTATTCAATTAGAAAATAATCATAATTTTTCATACATCTACTTCAGCATACAAAACCAACTCTGTAGTATTCATTAAAAACTTTTAAGTAAAGGAAATTATATTCAATATTCACTCTCTGGCCTTCTGCTACTTCTAATAGAAATTTGGTAGGAACTATCAAAAGATAAACATTTAGAAACCAAAGTTAAATTTCTTCCTATCTCAAAACATTTTGGAAAATTTTAAGTGTGGTGGGGTAATAATGAAAAAATTATTTATAGGTTAATGGCGTAATTCAGAATGCACTCTCAAATTAATATATTTTTTCCCTCACACAAGGTAAAATAAAAAATATAAACAAAAACCAAGTAGCTTAAAGATTTCTGTTAATTCTGTGCTTCAAAATTGGTGTACTTCAGAAGGACAAACACTATATCAAAAAAATATTTAATAAGAAAAATTATGAGAACCATTCTAATGTAGGTCAAATTCTATTACAGTACACACAAAAATGACAATAATGATATATTTAAAATACTGAGTGGCAGACCCACTAAATCTTATTTTGTTGATTTCATTTTAATATTCACCATAAAATATTTAAAGCAACAAACGTTTTCACAGAGGCTGTCCAAACAGTAGTGGATATTAAGGTCAAGGAATATTTACAATTAATGTAATTAACTTAAAGAAGAAATAAATTACAGCTTTGCTTCAGTTTTCCACCACCTTCTTGTCTCCTCTCTTTTCTATTTTCCCACCCCACTCTAGTCTGGACGCTAAGGGAAGAGTGGGGCACTCAGGAGATGGGAGCCATAGTCTTCCTGGAAGTCAGGGTCCATGCTCAGAATCTTCTTTCCTTCCACGCCCAAGACAAGAGTTCATTCAGATTGGCCCTCTTCCAGTCAGGAAAATTTTCTAAAGTGTTATAAACCATCCAGCTAGAGGAAAGAAGAAAGGAAAGGAAAGATAAAAGGAAAAAGAGAAACAGAAATGAAGAAAGGAAAGAAGAAAGAAAAAGAAGCTCCTATGTTGTCTTCTCAGTGTTCACTGAAGAATTCAGGATCAGAAACAGCTTAGAAGTGTGGAAGTTAATATAAAGGTATTTTTTTTTAATTAAAGAAAAGGAAAAAGACCACATCTTATTATTTTTATTTATGTCTCTTCCCAAGGGGGTAAGGGAGTAGCAAAATCTAACAGATATTAGATATTCATAATTACAATCATTACCTCATTAGCAGATGCTGGAGAACCATTTATGCTTCTTGGTTACTATGTCTAACAAATCCCTTTCCAGTGGTAACATAAATCATCTGTTTCCAAACTTGATTATTCATATGATTTTCCAAGGAGGCCTGGGGGACTTTTAATACAAGTCTCCACCCTTCAACCTTCCTCCCCCTAAATAGGCCTTCAGGGATCTAACAATAGATGTTTTGTAACGTACATTTGTTTTTGAAAGATCCAAAGATGATTCTGATAATCGGTCACGTTTGAGAATCACTGGTATAAATAAATTTTACTATAGATGCATGTTGCACTTTAATGAAAGCAGACTGGCTTTTTACATGTGCTTTAGCTTCCCCAGTTGTGTACAATCTGCTGCTTTATACACAGTGTTTACTAAGTCAGAGAGGAATGCCTATCTCTTAGATAAAAACATATAAATCGGAAAAAGAGATATGTAAAGTCTTTTTGAGAGAAGACTAAATTGTAAAATAAAAGCAATGCTGAAAGGAAAGGAAGAAAAGGCTACAAATCTAACAAAAATATTAAGCTAATAATAAATACCAACTTCCCTATACTGTATACACTTTAAAATTCTCGTTGCTTTTGAAAATAAGCAAAAACCTGGAGGTTATCCCAAGGGGCAAACTGGTAATTATAAAATAATTCTATAGGTACCCATGAATGCTGATGTCAGAAAAACTAGTTTTCTTAAATGGATATAATCTTGATATTACCACTGAGTTTCAAGTAGAGTCTATTAGATATTAGAAGTATCTCCCACCTCTACTCCAGCATTTCTTTAGTTTCAAAATTAGTATTTAATTAATTATGGAACAAACAAGATAAAGGACAAGCCTAAAAGACTTTATCATTCAGACAAAAACTGTATACTAATTACACATTAGGTGCAAACAATCTGCTTTGTGCTAAGGATAATTTAAAAATGAACGACACTAATAGGAAACATTTATATAGTTCTTACTATATGCCAAAAACTATTCTAAACTGTTCATGTACCTTAACTTACTTTAACCTTATAACAACCCTAAGAGGTAAATTACTATTGTCATCAACGTTTTATAGATGAGGAGAGGGCACCTGGCTGGCTCAGTTGGTAGAGCATGCAACTCTTAATCTCAGGGATGTAAATTCAAGCTCCATGCTGGGCATGGAGCCTACTTAATAAAAAATTTTTAAAAAAATATACATGAGGAAACTGAGCCACAGTACAGTGAGGAACTTGTACAAGGTCACAGAGCTACTATGTGTAAAATCTGATTGAATCTAGGTGACATGGTTCCATAGTCTGTGCTCTTCTTCAATACAGCAGGATGCCTTTTTTCAAGGAGTTTGCAGGTTAGCAGGGGATAAGAGACATGAACACAAATAATAGTATAAGGCAGTATATTAATTCATTCAGCAAATATTTTTAATGGATAGGAATCAAGAGAGATTTAGGCAAAGAAAAGAAGATCTTAAGAATATAAGGTTTTAGTTAAAAACACTTAAAAAGTATTTCATTATATAAAGTTAGAAATTTATTAATTCATTAGAAATAGGAATATAAAAATGTATTTTATTATATTACTGAAAAAGATGTTCTTGCTTCATATGGTTATAGCTTTGTATAGCATGGGTGATGATATAGTTGACAGATTCCCAAGCCAAGTTTTGCTGGACTTGGTTTCCAGGGAGGGAAATTAGGAAAATCCAGTCCTGACATCCTTCATTCTAGAATTACAGAAACTTTCAATGTGATTCCTGGTGGTTCAAACCACAAGAGAAAATAACCACCCTTAATAACTAATGCTTTTTCTGAGACTACACATTTTTTATCATTTTTGAAGAGCTAAGGAAGTGTTAAGTGTCCTTTATAAGTACTGCCTTTTCCCATTAGACATCCATTTAGAATTGGTGACCCAAGATTACATAAGTAGGTATGATGTGATTCAGAACTGATAAAACGATGGGGATATCCTACAGTCTCAGCGGAAGTTACAATGGACTCAGGATCTGCTTCCAACAAAAACTGGTGTCTCTTTAAATAGATATGATCACTTAAGAACAGAAACAGTCATCTGCATTCTTGAGTCAATTTATATTTCATTCCATCAGTTTGAAGCAAGGGTCATGCCAACAGAAGGATCCATAGCTAGAGAACATACATAGTCTCTGAATAAAGCAGTGATGACAAAAAAGATATAACAGAAATCAAGAATAACCAGTAGTGTCCCAAATCTACCTTAGCTTTATAGCATTACTTTCAAGGAGGATGCGGGGTGTGGGAGACAGTGGAATTAGATTTGAATTACGAACACCAAATTGCCAAATACTGTGATTATAAAACAATATCTCGATTGCATGGTATTTCCCTTTCAAGCAAAAATTTCTTAAAAAAAAATAATAATTCTCAGTACGTAAGTATACAATTTGTAAAAAATCAAAGGTTAATGTTTTAGAAAATTGCTTAAGGAAACAATTAATAAAAAATGATTACATATTTACTAACAAAATACTTTCAACTTTGCAGAGGTACTGACATTATATCCCATGTTTGATGCACATGGTGAAACTGAACCCCCTGGACTTTCTTGTTTCTTGGTGCAAGAGCAAAGGTAAATAAACTTTTCCAGAAGGCAAACTAATTTTAATCAAAAGTCTTAAAAGTATTCATTTTCTTTAAGTGGATAAATCTTGAAGGTTCTCTTCTAAAGAATTAGAAATTTAAAGATTGCAAAAATATTCAAGAAGAAGCATTCAAAGTAGTGAAGTTATATAATAGTAAAAAGTAAACATTAACATCCTCAACAAAACAATGGTACGCCAGTTATGGTAAATTTTTAGAACAGAATAATATGAAGCCACTAAAAACACTCTCTTCAAGAGTTAATGATAAAGGCAAAAGGTAAAGAATATATGGGAAAAAATAAAAGAATACATGATAATATGTAAAATACTCAATTTTATTTAAAAAAAACAGTATTCATGAAGGGACAATAACATGAAGATTAATTACATTAGAATTTTACTACTGGTTATTTCTGGAAAAAGTGATGACATTTTTTTCCAACTTTTTATTTTTATAAATTCTCTAAAATATACGTGTATTCATTTCTAATTCTTTCTCTGAGTAATGAACTAAGGTCATTTAGTAAAAAAGCCTAAGAGATAATGTTCCAAGATGATGACATTACACTCCATCAAAGGGTTTGCCAAGGATATTCACACTGACCCCCCCACGCCCTCTTAAAATTGTAAAAATTTTTTTCTGAATTAACTATAAATTAGTTAAGGATAATTATTTAGTTAATGAATTATCCTGACCATATCATTACTGCCTTTTAGGTATACCTAAAAGGATTTGAGGATTTAGGGATATAACAGAAAGGAAGGGAGGGAGGGAGGGAGGAAGAAAACAAAACTTATGTTAGTCCATATTAATACCTTCCAAAAATTGTGAATAAATAGTATATTCTAGAAAGAAAGGTTGAAACTAGAACTGACACAGACTGCTGATTACTTACAGGCTTTATTAATCCAGATAATGGCTGTTTCCAAGAAGTATCAGCAAATTTTACTACATCCAGACACAAGAGGCCAAATAAATTATGTGGTATTTTTCAAAGAAGTACAGTCGGAAAATGAATTGAAATGACAGCCTACTAAGCCCACCATTCTCTATATTCAAAAGTATAGAGTTGACTGCTATTTATGGAAATACAGCAAACCACATTTACTTCAAAGATTGTATAATCATTCAAATGGAATGTATTTGGATGTGCAATATGGATACAATACATTCAAATACACAGTGTTAGAATTTATAGCTGCTTCTTCAAGTAAGCAGATAGTAAAGTTGTTATTACAGCAATTTAAACATATGATCAAATTCTCCTCATTTATATTTAAAAAATTACCTTGAGGAAATTAAATTTAAAATCCTAAACAAAGGCAAAATGATCTGTTATTCCTAGCAGTTATTTCCCACAAATCCGTATTTTTTAAAAATCATGAAAATTAATATTGAAATAGGCAATGTAAATAATAAGATTTAGTCTTGGGAAGAAAAACCCTAAAAATTTGGCAATAATAGAACATCTTTGTATCAATAACTCTAAACTACTAAGGTTTCTTTAGGTAAAATGTCTTTGAGTGAATTAAAATAATAAACTAAAAACAAAATATAAAATAAACAATTCTGTATTCTTCATGCATGTAATCACTACCATTTCTATTCTAGAAAAGGCCTAAGTTACAATTAAAATTCTTCTAAAAAGCAAAAAGAATTTTCACTAGAGTTCAAATGAAACATCTTAAAATTCCTTTGAAAATTAAATATGGTTGAAGAGATTTTGGCATTTTAGTGGTAGAAATGCTAGAGCCATTACCAGTGCAAGACAAAGCTAAGGAACAAAGGACAGAAGGATCTGTCAGCAACCCCAAAAGTGACTGAATAAAGGTGCTTCTAGATACAGGGAAAATATAGGAAGGAAGAAAAACAGACAAAGGAAAAAGTATGGTCTTTCAGATTAAAAGAAACATTAGGGGCGCCTGGGTGGCTCAGCCAGTTAAGCATCTGCCTTCGGTTCAGGTCATGATCCCGAAGTCCTGGGCTCCAGCATGGGAGCATGGGATGGAGCCCCTCAAGCCCCTCCTTGGGATTCCTGCTCAGCAGGAAGTCTGCTTCTTCCTCTCCCTCTACACCCTCCACCCCCTCATGCTCTCTCTCTCACTCTCTCTAATGAATAAATAAAATCTTAAAAAAAAGAAACATTAAAAATATTCCATCTTTAAATGAGAGTAATTAAAAGTAAAAATTGTAATCCTAAAGCAAAACAGACCACATAGCAAACATGAAGATGGGAGAGCATGCTGTTAACTTCGATAGCACCATGAAATAAAGGAGATGAAATAAATACTACAAGAAAGTTGACCAACATCTTAAAAAGGGCAGTGTATAACATTCTTTCCAGTTTTTATGAAGGTCGGTAGAAATAAAAAGAATGGAAATTATATATCATCTTGGCTGATGGTTCAAAATAGGACTTGAAATTACTGGTTCATTTTCACCTAGAAGTGGCCAAAAAGAAAATATATATATACACACACATAGGTTATAGGAAAAAACAAAGCTAAACAGAAATTTAATCTGCTGGAAACTATCCTAAATGTTTTTTTTGTTTGTTTTAATGTTTTTTAATTATATTATGTTAGTCACCATACAGTACATCCCTGGTTTCGGATGTAAAGTTCGATGATTCATTAGTTGCGTATAACACCCAGTGCACCATGCAATATGTGCCCTCCTTACTACCCATCACCAGTCTATCCCATTCCCCCACCCCCTCCCCTCTGAAGCCCTCAGTTTGTTTCTCATAGTCCATAGTCTCTCATGCTTCATTCCCCCTTCTGATTACCCCCCTTTCTTCATCCCTTTCTTCTCCTACCGATCTTCTTAGTTCTTATGTTCCATAGATGAGAGAAATCATATGATAATTGTCTTTCTCTGCTTGACTTATTTCACTTAGCATTATCTCCTCCAGTGCGGTCCATTGAGATACCGTATTTGTCTTTGTGGCCTTTCCCTCTACTCATTTTTAATTTCTCATTCCCTCCCTATGACTAAATCTCTGCCATAAGTAACAAAAACATATGCAATTTTTATACTATCATTATTTGAAGAATTTTAGTTCATTACATTTTAGTTCATTACAGTTAATTGATATACCACTTATATTGTCCAAAACCTAAAAAGACTTTCAAAGTTAAACTATTTTGTAAGTGCCTTAAATTGATCTCTTTCAGAAAAAAATCAGTAAAGACATGATCTGAACAGTCTCATCAACCATCTAACACCTAACTGACCAACAACTACAGAAGAATGAACTAAAGAATTTTTATGGTGAATTTGGAGATAGATGTCCTTCCCTTTGTTGAATCATATTTTTTTTTTTACAAATCCATTCCTCTCTTTGGCTGATTACATTTAAAAGTTTTCTAAATTTATAGGGAGCTTAGGTGGCTTAGTTGGTTAAGCTTCCAATTCTTGGTTTCCACTCGGGTCATCTCAGGGTGTTGAGACTGAGCCTTAAGTAGGGCTTTGTGCTCAGCACGGAGTCTGCTTGAGACTCTCTGCCTCTGCCCCTCCCCTCATTCTCCCTTTCTCTCAAATAAATAAATAAAATCTTTTAAAAATAAAATGTTTTGGGGCGCCTGAGTAGCGCCGTCGTTAAGCGTCTGCCTTCGGCTCAGGGAGTGATCCCGGCGTTCCGGGATCAAGTCCCACATCGGGCTCCTCCGCTGGGAGCCTGCTTCTTCCTCTCCCACTCCCTGCTGTGTTCCCTCTCTCGCTGGCTGTCTCTCTGTCACATTAATAAATAAAATCTTTTAAAAAAAAGTTTCATAAATAAATAAATTGATCTCTTTCTTGTGATCAAAATTATGTAGAATAGAAATAAAGAACAGAAAGCCAATGAAATGTTTGGCCTTTTTAGAGACAGCTATTGATTTCAAATAACAAAGTAATCTAGGTGAGATTAAACATGGTGCTGTTTTACTGCTTCCCCAAACAGCTCTCTGTATTTCATTATCTCCAACTTCTCCCTTCCCTTTCTTTCTTAAAACCACTCCAGTCAAGCTTTTCTCATACTGCTCCTTCCATTTTTTTTACTCATCTTACTTGTCTTATTAGCATTTTACAAAGCCAATCAATCCTGCCTCCTTGAAAAACTTTTTCACTCGTCTTCCCAGGCACCAGTTTTCTACCATATAGAGAACTACTCTTTCTCAGTCTTTGTTGATTCCTCCTCTTTGCTTCAATCACTGAACACTAAGGTACCCTCCAAAGTATGGTATTCACACTACTTCTAATATCTAATTATACTCCCTTGCAGAGATACCATCCAACTTCCTGGCTTAAACATCACGTGCTCACAGCTACCAATGTCTATCTCTGGCCCCACAATCTGCTGTGAACTCCAAACTTGGTATATCCACTTAGAAGGCAATATATCTCAAACATAACCAGTCCAAAAGTCACCTCCTGTTCTCCTCTTAAGACACTGCCTCTGGCAGTCTTCTCAATTATTGGCAACTCCACTCCTAAAGTTATGGGGGGGAGGGAACCTCAATGTCATCCTAGACTTTTCTCTTTCACTCTCCACATGCAATTTATTGGTTCCATGTTCAAAATATGAATGGGATCTGACCTTCTCACTGTTATACCACTATGTTATCCTACCTGGATTATTGCAACAGCCTGTCTGCTTCCACTCTTGACACCTTATATTATAGTCTATTCTCAAACAGCCAAA
Source organism: Ailuropoda melanoleuca (assembly GCF_002007445.2). Lineage (NCBI taxonomy): Eukaryota > Metazoa > Chordata > Mammalia > Carnivora > Ursidae > Ailuropoda > Ailuropoda melanoleuca. Next base: position 79,441,592 of record NC_048225.1, read on the forward strand.
CTGATTTTTAAAAAATTGAAGTCACACTGTATCATTCCTTTGTTCAAAATCTTAAAAAGGCTCCAACTCACACCCGGTAAAAGCCAAAGTCCGGACTTTGGTAAACAATGCTCTATTGAAATGGTTCTGCTTCACCACTCCGAAATCAACTACTCCCCACCTAGTTCACCGTAGTGCAGCAACACTGGCCTGCTTTCTGTTCCTTGAACACTAATCACTTTCTTACTTCAAGGCGTCTGAACTGTTTGCTCCACTTGGAATACCCTTCCACCTTTATACATGGATTACACCTTATGTCCTTGTCTTTGCTCTAATTCAACTACTCAAGTAGCTGATTCTGTCACCACCACTGAAAACTACAACTCCCTGTTCTAGCACTCCCTGTCCCACTCTTCTGCTTTATTTTTCTCCAAGTCACTCGTCACCTTCTAATATAACAACTTATTTATTTTGTTTTTCCGTCTCCTCTGGCACGTAAAATTTTAAGTCTCCTAAGAGGGCCAGAATTTTTCTTACAGCTTTGTTCAAGTTTATATTCCATATCTAGAACTGTGACTGTACATAATAAATATGTGCTGATTAAATAAACAAGAGTCTCTCACATTTTCTGCCTCATCTAAAATAGGGAAATGAAGTTATTTTTCATGCCTAATCAAAGTGACTGTTACATAAAAATCAAATTTAAAATAAATCTGGACTGATAATGAAGTGAGTTGCAGAACTTTTAAATCTTTTTATTGGGAAATAAAGCAAGTTCCCAGGTGACGCTGATGTGTTGATCTAGGTAGCACACTTTAAGAATCTACTTTAGAAAGGTTATCCTATAAACTACAATATGCATCCCTTTCAGTCTAATAATAATTAGTTTTTTTACCTCCTTCCCTGACCAGGAAAATTCTTGAGAACATTTTAATCACATTTACCCTTTTGGCTTATGTTATTACTATCACATACTTAATTCCATGTGCTTATTAAATCCAACAAGGCATCACTGCTTTATATAGTCAACATGCATTTAGATTTACTACATATTACCACTTCTATTCCTTTTCACCATTTCTACTCCTTCATCTTTTTCCACCCCTCTCTACACCGGTGACCTTCATCTTTAGGCTCTTCATCTTCCCCTTCTGCCTTAAAAATATCCTTTCAGGTTTTCTTTTGTGCAGGTCCACTGGTGGCAAATTCTTCATATTTATTTATCGAAAATTGCCTTCATTTTACTTTTGTCTTGAGAGATTTTCACTGTATAAAAAAATTTAGATTGGCAGGTATTTCCCTTTACACAGTGAAGACCTGGTTCCACAAACTCTGATTTCTATTGCTTCATGAGAAGTTGGCTGTCAGTCTAATTGCTGGTCTTCTGAAGACAGTGTTTTTTTTCTCTGCCTTATTTTAATAATCTCCCTTTGCATTTTATTTTCAATAGTTTTATTATGGGACGCCTGGGTGGCACAGCGGTTAAACATCTGCCTTCGGCTCAGGGCGTGATCCCCGCGTTGTGGGATCGAGCCCCATATCAGGCTCCTCCGCTTTGAGCCTGCTTCTTCCTCTCCCACTCCCCCTGCTTGTGTTCCCTCTCTCGCTGGCTATCTCTATCTCTGTCAAATAAATAAATAAAATCTTTAAAAAAAATAGTTTTATTATAATATGTCAAGGTGTGGCTGTCCTACCATCAGCAGGGGTCACAGGACCAGACATGATTAGCTTTAGTCTTGCACTAGGCTAGTTAGCTTTATAGAGGTATATAGGATGGGAAATTGAGCATGCACATCGTCTTCGAACTCATCAGGAGGGTGAGCAACTATACATGTGCATAGCTTCTTCCATCTCTCCCGAACCCACACAAAGAATACGCACAGTTGCCAAGGACAGTTAGGGTGCATGGGGTTCTAGATACAGAGATGTACCTTGGTTTCCTGTCAGTCTTATATTGTTCACTTTGGATAGATGTAAAGCCAATATGCCAACTCACAGTTCTCTAAGTACACATGCAATAGTACAGATGGCGTTTCATAGTTAATTTAAGAGACAACTAGCCTGCTAGTAATAACACTCCATGTTTGTCCTAACTCAGCACATTTCCACAAAGTGATAGTATAAGAAGGCAGACCCAAGGTCAGATTTTCAGGCAAGCTTAAGTCTCTTCATGTTCCAAGTATAATATTAAATCTTTACTCACGTTGTAGATTTATTCTTTGGGGTACAAGGGCTTCCTGAATCTCTGCCTTGATGTCTTTCATCAGTTTTGTACAGTTCTTAACAATGATTTCAATATTTGCTTCAGTTGTATTACTTCTTTTCTCTCCTTTTAGGTCTTCTATTGAATACATTAAACTTTCTTACTTCATCCTTTATTTCTTTCCTGTATTTTTTTCATCCTATTTGTCTCTCCATGCTTCCTTCTGTATATTTTCTTCTAACTTTCAAGTTCATTGATTCTCTTTTCAACTCTTTTCTTCCGCACAATCCATCCACTGAGTTCTTAATTTTGGTGATAATAATTTTTTACTTATAGGATTTTCATTTTTAAAATAGTTTTTTATAAAAGTTCCCAGTTGAAATTTTTGATCTTGTCTTTTATCTTGTCAGTGTGGTTATTTTAAGCTATGTCTGATAATTCCAATATCCAGAGCTGCTCTGATTTTCTGTTGTCCACTACTTATGATAAATTTATTCAAAACATCTTGCCTTTTTCTACGTCTGTCAGTTTTTTATTGTGGCTTAGTTACTGTATTTGCAACTTAAAAAAAAAATAAATTCCCAGATGATCTTTTTTAGATCTTCTTTCAAAGAGGATTTAATTTTAACTAGCAATACAGGATCATTTCAATTTAATTTCAGGACTGATATGATCTGGCATTGCAATCACTGTGAGAGTTTACTTTCTACTGGTTTACCATAGACCACAGCCCTTTTGGGGCCCTAAACCAAAGTAAGTTCACCCACATACTGGTGAGCTAGACTCTGATCCCTGGGCCTCCACGAAGCTGCCATAAGTGTTCTCAGCCATTCTACCAAGAGTGGCAAAGGCTCCCAGAAGCAGCGCATACTCCAAAGCCAGGTTGACATTCCTACACTGGTAATTTTTTTCTACCTTGTTTACATTCCAATGTTTCCAAACAGGTTTCTGTTGTTGTTTTTAAAATAAATGTACTCAGTCCAACTTTTCTAGTTCTACTTATGGGGAAGGTCAGTACAAATCACCTAGTCTTCCACTGCCAAAACTGGAAGTTGATTAATAGAACTTTAAATAAGATAGGAATGGGATATATCCAATTAAAGTTAAATTGTATTAGCAACTCAGAATTCTGAAAGGACCCATCAAAGAACTTTTTGGTTCAAAAATAAAACCAACCAAGTAAGCACCTAAAGACCTATTTTTCAAAAAGATGACATTAGTGAGTGACTACTGTTTATAAAAATCAAGATAATAAAAAGAACTATTACTTCATATAACTTATGAGAAAGCTTATACTTTAAAATGTAGAAATAAGTGAGAAGTTTAAGAAAACTTTTTTTTTCAAATCTAGAAGTACGACTTTCTTCTTAAGAAATTCAATGTTTTTAAATATTCTTGTATAAGTGCATTTTGTAGAGAGCAATTCTGCCCTGAAATAGTATTTAATTAGGTGTAGATATAGGGTACACTCCTACATCAAATTTTTTTCCGGCTAAGACAATACCAGGTTCAGTTAAATATTTATTGAGTATATACTGCAAATGATCATTAAGGAAAATGAGACACAGTGTGTACTCTAGACATTTCCAGTCTTATAAGGAGATGTAAATAGACAATGTGATCATGCTAAAACAGAGGTATGCAGAAGATGCTATGGGTACATAGGAGAGACATTATATCAGTGTGACACTGTTCCATTAGTGACATTTCAATTATTACCTAAAATGCCTTTGGTGATGCAATATTAAGCAAAAAAGAAAATTTGTATCACATATCAATTTATATTTTAAACTTAAAAAAATTCTCACATGAATACATAGACAAATATATAAACAGTTATATGAGACATCAAGGTGAAAAGGCTGACATGAAAACTTACCCCATCTGGCAATGCCCTCCAGCACACAGCACTAACAAATTCATTTGTATCATCTTCTTTTCGGTCTTTATCCAGAACACTTTTGACCGTATCAAACTTAAAAGTTAGCAAAGTCTTAGAAAGTCCTTTATAGTACAAGTAAAGGGAGTTGTTCTCGCTTCCTGAAAAAAAATGTTGAAATAAATAATTTTTTAGAATGGGAGAATTCAGAATTAGGACATCACATTCATAAGGTAATTATTATTCAATGTTTAAGCTCAAAGACAAATCTTTTATGGTTGAATTTGAAAGACCAGAGCACAGCATTTCTTTGGAATCATGTGAGAAAAAGATTCATAGAAAAAAAGCTACACTTTACTAATCTAAAGAAAAATAACTGGTAAATGATATAACAACCTTGATAACTATAAGGTTAAAATTACTGCAAAATCCTCATTTATAGTAGAGGTTTAAAGACGACCAGAAATTTGTTATTATAGCATGAATCTTACACGACATTTAGAAAGATTTCTAAGAGGGGGGAAAAAAAGCTACAGCACTTGTACAAAGGCAGATTTTAATAACCTACAAAATTTATGTCCCATTCCCCAATAAAGACATTACTGTATTAGATAAGCAGCCTATAAGGAAACCTTTATTTTGGAGTAGTCTATCAAAGTAGAATAATTGCAAGAGATTTGCTTTGGTAGAGTTTACATTATATACAACTTTACTAAATAAAGGTCAAGTCATTTGAAAGAACTGATGAAAGTTTATATATTCAGGCATTAGGTGTATTAAGCATTTGAACATTACCTAATGTGATTTCTACTTCTGACTTAAACTTGTATAAATTACCAACAACAAAAGCCCTAGAATAACAGATCAAGATTATCTAAACAAACTGCTTAATGAAGAGAACACTCTGTAGGGGAAAATGAATTTCAACCTTAAGAAGACAATGTCTCTGAAATTAGGACATTCGCAGAAATTAATATTTTCTTTTACATAATATCTATAGAATTTATGTTACGATGGAGAAGAATTATAAAACATATTTAACAATCTTATACTATTTCATGCAGTCAGGGTCTGTGCTCAGTAATGGAGGGAAGGACTAATGCTTATTCCAGTACAATCCAAGAAGAATTCAATATGCTACTTTCTGGACACACAGATCATTTCCTGACTTGGTATATAGTCTATGTGCATTGAATGCAATTTCAGGGACAAATTCCTGTTAAAAAGTTCCAGGAAAAGATGGTTTTACTTACCACAAGCTATATAATCGCCATTGGAAGCGAGGCCTACAAAGTTTTTTTCATTGATGTGACCCTTGAAGGAACGTAGACAGTATGGTTTCCCTACATTCCACAGCTTTAGCTGGCTATCTGTTGAGCTGAGGTAAACACAAAAAATGAGAATGCAATTAAGATTTTATGGTCTGAAACTCATCCCTACTAATTAGAGGCAATCCAGTTTGGTGGTTTAGTATGCAGACTATGGAGCCAGATTTTAGGAGTTACAATGCCCAATATACCATTAATTTGCTTTTGACCTTGGGAAAGTTATATAACCTCTTCGGCCTCAAATTTGTTCATTAGTTATGTGAAATACAGTGATTCCTACATTATTGAATTAAATAAATTCTATAAGATGTGAAAACTAAATTAATTCATTTAAAATGCTTTCAATATCCCTGGGCATGTGGGAAGTGCTTACTAATAAACATTACTCATCAATACTGTCACACCACCACCATCAAATAACAAGAGTTCCATTGGGAGTTTTGTTTAATTTCAGGTATACACTCTATGCCACTTGATTCAATTTACTTTTCAACTACTGAACTGTATTCTTTTTTTTTTTTTAAGATTTTATTTATTTATTTGACAGAGACAGCCAGCGAGAGAGGGAACACAAGCAGGGGGAGTGGGAGAGGAAGAAGCAGGCTCCTAGCAGAGGAGCCCGATGTGGGGCTTGATCCCAGAACACCGGGATCACGCCCTGAGCTGAAGGCAGACGCTTAACGACTGCGCCACCCAGGCGCCCCTGAACTGTATTCTTATACTAAATTTAACCTATTTTGACAGCTTAGTTGTATCTAGAGGGATGGAATATAATGAATGACTGGAATGGTCTATATAAAGTAATTTATTTACTGAAATAATATGCAAATGCAATTATTTACCAAAAATTAACTGAATATAAAGATTGTTGGTGATACTATCATACAGAGACAGTCTTAGAACTTGAATAAAACGCCACGTTTTTTTCTTTTTGTTACAAATATCCAATTGTATCATATACAATAGGTTGTAAATTGTTTATCCTTTATTTGATAATTTGGTTTATAATTTTTCTGTAAAATAAACACATTTTGATATCTTTGTTAATGACTACATGCTAAATCATCTTTTCTCTTACTGTAACATTCACAGAATATGGCACAATGCTGAATACTTTACATTCATTACTTCATTTAAAGAGTCACAACATTATTATTAGCTCTATTTTAACAACTAGGCAACTGAAAATGAGAAAATTAAGGACATTTTCAAGGTACCACAAATAGTCAACAGCAGAGCCAAAACTGAAACTGTCTTATTTCAGAGCCCAAACTCCAAGCTCTTTAAATACTTCTCTATTGGGGCTCCTGGGTGGCTCAGTCGTTAAGTGTCTGCCTTAGGCTCAGGGCGTGATCCCAGCATTACGGGACTGAGCCCCACATCAGGCTCCTTCGCTGGAAGCCTGTTTCTTCCTCTCCCACTCCCCCTGCTTGTGTTCCTTCTCTCGTTGGCTATCTCTATCTCTGTCAAATAAATAAAATCTTTAAAATAAATAAATAAATACATACATACATACATACATACATACATACTTCTCTATTGCTTCTCATCAATTTTTCAATAGACATTTATGGTGCTTTAAATTTTTTTTCTCAACAATGTTGTATTGAATATTTCTTTAGGTGTGTATATATTTTTATTGGCCAAGAATTCAGAGGTTGTGGCAATATATGTATATTTTAATATTACGTTTGAACACTTCCAAATATACTTGTGGATAAATTTGTTCTAAAAACTTCTAAACCTCAAACATATTCAAGAAAAAAAATATGGTGATTTATAAAACTTAAGAAGGACAAGGGATTGGTGAAAATACAAACAACATATCCATATTAATACGGTCAACTAAAATTTCCCAATTTATAATATTAAGTATACATATATTTCAACTACTGGAAATCAAACTGTATAAATCTAAAGTTAAAGAAAAATATTTTTGCCATATAATCAACCACCCACATTTGAATCTGAATAAAATTTTAGTTATATACTGCCCATTATTATTCCTAAAGATGGGATACATTTTGACTGGTTAACACTAATTTAAGTTTATGAACTCATTACCTATGTTATCTTCCCTTGGAAAACTCAGTTCTCACTTTTTTCCTTGTTTGTAACTCAGTTCAAATTACCTCATTAAATCAATTCAAATTACCAATTTATTATCTAAATCAACCAGTACAGAGGTAGACGTGGTGGGAGATACCAAGTATTAATGCCAAGGCACTGGCATTAGTGATCTCCTAAGATTAGAGATTAGAAACTAATGGGGGAAAAAAACTAAGTGAAGAGAAGAAAGCGATGTATCATTAAGCATGAAAAGAAATAATAGATAGGAAAAACAGAGAAATTAAGAATGGGTATTTGTTAGGGTAATATAAAATAAAGAGGGGGCACCTAAGTGGCTCGGAGCCCCATGTCAGGCTCCCTGCTCAGCAGGGAGCCTGCTTCTCCCTCTCCCTCTGCTTGTACTCTCTTTCTCAAATAAATAAATAAAATCTTCTAAAAATAAATAAAATAAAATAAAGAGAACTATGAAATGGGTTAACAGAAAGAAGGTACTGCCTGTTAGAAGCACTCTGTCAACAATATTTTGGCAACTGAGGTTTATTTATCTGGTTGACATCTTGTTAACCTTCAAACAAAATAAAAGACAACTAAAAGCTTCCATTATAATTCTCTAGTGCAGAAGGCTTCTCAAAGAATATTTGTCAAGTATAAGCAGCCATATTTACTTCTTTTCAGAACATATTTAAAACTTACTATGAAACCACAGGGAAATCAAGTAACATAGAGTCAACCAAATATTACCTAAAACCAAAAATAATACTACTGTACTGCAATGCAGATAAATAAACAATAACATATTGATTTTAATAGATAAAATACTTCTCACTCTATTCCACCAACTATGTTGTTTTACTCTTAAGGAGAAGCACTGGCTGAAATCCAATCTAAAGTTCAAATGTTGAAGGGGGGTGCATTAAAAACTAACATCATAGGATTTTGTTCATAAAGAGGATATAAAAGTGAACAATACAAACCAAAATATACATTTATTTTAATTAGACAACTATTTTAAAAATCTACCATTTATGAAAAAGTACATACATCACAGTGTTACTCTTTACAGATACCCACAGTGACATTACAAAACTGGTAAATGATGACAGAGCTCTCTGTATTAAGCTTCACCTCAGGAAAGTAATACTCACGCAGAGACAATTTCCTCACCACTCACAAACTTTGCATAAGAGACTGCTTTTCGGTGTCCTTTGAATACCATGATTGGCTGTTTAGTGTTACGAAGATCATAGTAGTGGACACAGTGATCTAAAAACAAAGCAAAACAAAACAAAAAGAGAAAAATGTAGTAAATGAAGAAACAGAAAGCAAAGCTCATTTTAAATGGTTCTGGCATCTTTCATCAAAGGTTTCAGGGACGGTATCAAACCTGTAACAGCAGAAAATTAAGTGCTATGATTTTCAAAAACAAGAAAACTATACTGGGTTTTCTGTTTTGAATCTAGAAAATATGGTTGCATAAAAAGTATACACGCACATGCCAATGTCAGTCTAAAAGGGTGTTCAACTGGTATTTCCAGGGATCCTGGCTCTAAAACCAGAGTATTAAGCATTCAAAGTAACTGCAAACTTTAAAATGTATCCTTACATTTTAGATGACCTTATTAAAAAAAAAAAAGGTAATATAAACATTTTAGGCTTCTGGTTAAAGACAATGCTATATAATTTCCTACATTTGCTCTTGAAAAATACTTTCTTGAGACACATTTAACATATAACAAAACCAACTCACTGTTAGGTGTACAATTCAATGATTTTTAGTAACTTTACCCAGTGGTGAAACCATCTCCATAAATCAGTTTTCAAGCAGTTTCCTCATCCCAGTAAGATCCCTCATGCCCATTTACCACTCACTGCCCTAGGCAATCACTACGTCTAACTTTCTTTACAAATTTACCTTTTCTGGACATGAAGTCATACAATACATGGCTTCTGTGTATGGCTTCTTACACTTCACACAAAATTTTTAAAGTCCATCCATGTTTTAACACATGTCAATAGTTCATTCCTTTTTATTGCTGAATAGTACCTATTGTATGGATATACCACATTTTTTCAGACCACTCACCAGGTGAAGGATATTTATTCCCGCTTTTTGGTTATGAAAATTAATGCTGCTATGAACAATCACATTCAAGTCTTTGTTTTTGTTTTTAAAGATTTTATTTATTTGACAGAGAGACACAGTAAGAGAGGGAACACAAGCAGAGGGAGTTGGAGAGGGAGAAGCAAGCCTCCTGCTGAGCAGGGAGCCCGATGCGGAACCTGATGCAGGGCTCAAACCCAGAACCCTGGGATCATGACCTGAGCCGAAGGCTGATGCTTAATGACTGAGCCACCCAGGCACCCCAAGTCTTTGTAAGGACATGTATCTGAGTCTCAGGTAGATAACCAAGAAGTGTTAATTACTGCACCATGTGGTAACTTTGTGTTTTTAGGAAACTGACAAACTGCTGACTGTAACATTTTACTTTCCCACCAGCAATACATGATGGTTCCAGTTCCATTATATGAGTTCTTCGAAAAATCTGGATACAATTTAAAAAAACAAAAAAAGGTTTACAAATATTTTCAACCATTCTGCTTGTCTTTATTATTTTCTTAACAGTATATTTTGAAGGACAGAGCTTTGGATTTTGATAAAGTCCAATTTATATTCTTTCTCTGAACTCATAAAAAACTCTAATCCAAGGTCTTAAAGACTTTTCCTCTATTAATTTGTAGCTTTGTTTTAGTTCTTAATTTATGTCTATGATCAATTTTAAGTTATTTTTTTCTGTATGGTATGAAGAAGAGGTCAAAGTTCATCTTCTTGCATGTGGATAGAGATGCATCCAGTTGTCCCACATGAACTGAAAACAAACTTTTTCTCTAATGAACTGCTTCAGCACCCTTACTGAAAATGAACTGACTTCTGGATTCATAATTCTGATCAAGTGATCTATATATGTCTACCTCCTGCTAGCCAACAATGTCTTGTATAACTGTAGCTTTTTTAAAAAAAGATTTCATTTTTTTATTTTTAAAGGATTTATTTATTTTATTGAGAGGTGAGCGGACAGAGGGAGAGGGAGAGAGAATCTCAAGCAGATTCCCTGCCGAGCAAGAAGCCTGAAGTGGCGCTTGTGACCCCGAGATCATGACCTAAGCCGAAATCAAGAGTCAGATGCTTAACCAACTGAGCCACCCAGATGCCCCTAAATTTTGTTTGTAAGTTAATTTCTACACCCAACGTGGGACTTAAACTTACAACCCCAAGATCAAGACTCGCATACTCTACTGATGGAGCCAGCCAGGCGCACATAACTAACTGCAGCTTTAAAATTTTGAAATTCAGTAGAAAAATTCCTCCAACTGTGTTCTTTTATGCAATTGTTTTGGCAATTCCTGTCCTTTAGCATTTCCACATAAATTTTTGGATCAGCTTATCATATCCTGGAAAAAAGCGTGCTGGAATTTTTACACAGATTGAGTTGACTCTATAAATCAATTTCAGGAGAATTATCATCGTACAATATTAAGTCATCCAGTCTATGAACAAAATGTCTCTGCATCTATTTATATATTAATTTCCCTCAGCAAATTTTTATAATGTACAGTGTACAGGTCTTGCACTTTATTAAATTTATTCCTTAAGTATTTTATGCTTTTTGATGTTATTCTGAACAGAACCTTATTTTTATTTTTTTTTTAAGATTTTATTTATTTGACAGAGGCAGCCAGCGAGAGAGGGAACACAAGCAGGGGGAGTGGGACAGGAAGAAGCAGGCTCCTAGCAGAGGAGTCTGATGTGGGGCTCGATCCCACAATGCCGGGATCACGCCCTGAGCCGAAGGCAGACGCTTAACCGCTGTGCCACCCAGGCGCCCCCAGAACCTTATTTTTAGACTGTATATTGTTCATGTTTAGAAAGACTATGTTTTATACTGATATTGTATTCTGTGGCCCAGCTGAACAATTAGTTCTATTTTTTTTTAAGATTCTTTAAAATTTTCTATATATGGGATGATGTCATCTGCAAATAAAAACAGTTTAATGTTTTCTTTCAAACAGGATATCTTACGTTTCCTCTTCTTCCCTGTCAGTATTAGCTAGAATCTCCATTACTGGGCTGAACCAAAGAAGGGAAAGTGAACACCTTTGTCTTGTTCCTACTTGTAGGGGAGAAGCATTCAGTCTTTCACCAGTAACTATGATATTCTCTAGTAGTTTTTCATAGAAATCTTCTGTCAAGTTGAGGAAGTTTACTGCTATTTGTTTGTTAAGAGTTTTAATCATCAATGGGTATGAAATTTTGTCAAATGCCTTTTCTATGTTTATTGGCACGACTGTGTGGTTTTAGTTCTTTATTCTATTAATATGGTATATTACATTGATTGATTTTTGGATGTTAAACATATCTGGTTACTCCTGGGATAAATCTCACACTGCATAGTGAAAATCTTTTAAATATACCATTGAATTTGCTTTGCTAATATTCTGTACAGGGAATTTGCATCTATATTCTTGAAGAATACTGGTCTGTTTTTCTATTCATGTGATATCTTGGGCTTCGGGTTTTGAAAATTCTTCAGGGAAGAATTTGTGAATACTGGTATTATTTCTTATCATTTAATAAAATTTACCAGTAAAGCCATCTGGGTCTCTGACCTTCTCTGTAGGAGTATTATTAGTTACTCAATTTCTTTCCCTTTCATAGGTCTATTCAAGTTTTATACTTCCTCTGAGTCAATTCTGGTTATACATGATGTTCTAAAAGTTGTTCACTTCATCTACATTAAGTTGGCATACAGTTGTTCAGAGTGATCTTTTTAATATCTGAAGGTCAGCAGTAACCTCCCTTCTTTAATTCTTTTTTTTAAAAAAGATTTTATTTATTTACAGAGAGAGGGAACACGTGAGTGGGGGTGGGGGGGTGGGAAGGGGCACAGAGGGAGAGAGAGAATCTCAAGCATGCTGAGCACAGAGCCTAATGCAGGACTGGATCCCAAGACCTTGAGAGACCTAAGCCAAAATCAACAGGTGGACGGACGCTTAACCAACTAAACCACTTCGGTGCCCCTCCTTCAATTTTAGTGATGTGTCTTCTTTTTTTCTTAGTCGACCTAAAGGTATCCCAATTGTGTTGCTCTTTCAAAGAACCAACTTTCTTTTTTTTTTTTTTTTTTAAGAGAAAGAGTCCAAGTAGGGAGGAGGGGCAGAGGGAGAGAGAGAGAATCCTAAGCAGGCTCCACATTCAGCATGGACCCCACGTGGGACTTAATCTTATGACCTTGAGATCGTGACCTGATGCTAAATCAAGAGTTGGATGCTTACCCAACTGAGCCACCAAGGCACTGCTCAAAGAACCAACTTTAGTTTTACTGATTTTCTATATCATTTTTCTGTTCACGATTTAATTAATTTCCACCCTATTATTTCTTTCTTCTGCTTGTCTTTGCCTTTATTATTTTTTTCTAGACTTTTATGGTGAGAGCATAGATTATTAAGATCTTTCTCTTTTTTAATATAAACACTTGAAGGTAGACATTTCCTTTTTTTTTTTTTTTTTTAAAGATTTTAAGTAATCTCTCAAAATGCAACATGGGGCTCAAACTTAAAACCCCAAGATCAAGAGTCACATGCTCCACTGACTGAGCCAAGTGCCCCCAAATAGACATTTCTTCTACGCACTGCTTCGGCTGCTAGCACAAATTTTTTAAAAATTTTGTTAAAGATTTTATTTATTTATTTGACAGAAGGAGCAAGCACACACAAGCAGGCAGAGCAGCAGAGAAGTAGAGGGAAAAGCAGGCTCCCCACCAAGCAGAGAGCCGACATGGGGCTTGATCCCAGGACCCTGGGATCATGACCTAAGCCAAAGGTAGATGCTTCATGACTGAGCCACCGAGGTGCCCCTGCTAGCACAGATTTTAATATGATGGGTTTTATTTATATTCACTTCAAAATATTTTCTAATGTCCCTCATAACTTCTTCTTTAACCAAAGAGTTATTTAGAAATTTACAAATATTTGTGGAGTTCCCAAATTAACTATTGTTGTTAATTTCTAATTTAATTCTATTTAGTCAGAAAACATGATTTTTATTATTTCAATCTTTTAAAATTTAATAACACTTATTAGATGACCTGATATATAGTCTATTCTGGAGAATGTTCCATGTTCCCTTGAAAAGAATATATATTCTACTGTTCTTGAGTGGAGTGAGCTGTATGTGTGTCCATTAGGTCAGGCTGATACTGTGATTCAAGTCTTCTACACGCTTCTTGACTTTTGTCTAGCTGTTCCATGGTTATTGACATTAGAGTACTTAAGTCTCCAACTGCTTTTGTTGAATTGTCTCTTCCCCCTTCAATTCCATAAATTGTAGTTTAATGTATATCCAAATAGTTTAAGTGTACATATATTTATAATTGTTACATCTTGCTGCTGAATTGACCCTTTTATCATTATTAAAGGGTTTGCTTTGTTTCCAGCACCAATTTTTACTAATAGTCTAGTTTGATTTAAATATAGCCATCCCAGCTTTTTTGTTTACTGTCTGCATAATATATCTTTTTCCATCTTTTTACTTTCAATCTATTTGTGTCTTTGAATCCAAGGTGTATCTTATAAACAGTACATAGTTGGCTCTTGTTTTTTTCACCCATTCTGCCAATCTCTGCATCTTGGAGTGTTTAGTCCACTTATATTTAACATAATTATTTATATGACAGGATTTATACCTACAACTGTGCTATTTGTTTCTCTTACATCTTTTTGCTTCTATATACCTCCCTTAGCCTTTTTTGTGATAAACAGAAATTCCCCAGGATAACACTTTTGTTCCTTTGTTGCTGTTTTTTATTATACTTTTTAGAAGTTATTTTTACACTGGTTTTCTGGGGATTATAATTAGCAAGTGAATTTTTAAAAATTTAGTTCAGATCATCACTAAGCTAATTTTATTTTATTAAAGATATTATTTATTTATTTATTTGACAGAGAGAGGCAGCGAGAGAAAGAACACAAGTAGGGAGAGTGGGAGAGGGAGAAGCAGGCTTCCTGCCGAGCAGGAAGCCCAATGCAGCGTTCCATCCCAAAACACTGGGATCATGACCTGAGCTGAATGCAGACGCTTAACGACTGAGCCACCCAGGCGCCCCAGATCATCACTAAGCTAATTTTAATATTATGTGGAAATTTTGCTCCAATATAACTCTTCTCCTCTCCTCCCACACCATCCTTTGTGCTATTATGGACATACATATTGTATCATTTTAGGGTAAAAGCACATGAACACTATTTTATAATTCTTGTTTTAGACAATTTTCTTTTTTTTGTTGTTATTGTTAAAGAGAGGGAGAGCAAGAATGTTAAACAGATTCCCCATCCAGTGGGGAATCCATCACAGGGCTTGATCTGAGGACCCTGAGACGATGACCTGAGCCAAAATCAAGAGTCAGACACTCAACCAACTTAGTCACCCAGGCGCCCCTAAGCTGTATTTTAAATCAGTTAGAACTGTTACCAAAAAATACAGCTGTCTTTTATTATACCAATATAATTATCTTTACCCAGTGCTTTTTGTTACTCTATATGGATTTACATTACTATCTCATATCCTTTCATTTCAGCCTGAAGGACTGCCATACGTAATATTTCTTGTGTGAACCTACTCAGTTTATGTTTATCTTAGAATGTCATAAATTTTTCATTTTTTTCATGGGTAGTTTTGCTGGATACAAAACTCTTTCTTGATAATCTTCCATTCAGCATGTAGAATATATCTCACTGCCTTCTAACTTTCATGGTTTCTGATGAGAAGTTGCTAATCTTATGGGGATTGCTTTAATGTGCTAATTTGCTTTTCTCTTGCTGTTTTCCAAGATTATCTCCCTGCCTTTGGCTTTCATAGGTTGAATTTGACGTGTCTATGTGCCCATCTCTTTGAGTTTATCCCACTTGGAGCTCATTGAGCCTCTTGGGTATGTAAATTGATGTTTTTCATACAATTTGGGAAGATTTTGGCCACTTTTCCCCTAAATATTTTTCCATTCCTTTCTCTATTCCCTTATTTTCTTAGAGTCTATTTATGGTGGCATGCTTAATGGTATCTCACAGGTTTCTAAGGCTCTATTCATTTTTCTCCATTCTTAGACTGGGTAATCACTATTGACCTATCTCCTAGTTCACTGATTCTTTTGCCAGGTCAAATTTGCTCATGAGCCCCTCTAGTGAATTTTACATTTCAGTTATTACACTTTTCAACTACAAAATTTCTATTTGTTTTTTCTTCTATTTTTTTTTAACACTCTCTATTTGGTGAGACATATTTTCATATTTCTCTTTCATTCCTTAATTGTATTTTAATTCAATTAATATACTTATAATAGATGTTTTAAGGTCTCTATCTAGTAAGCCTGACATCTGTGATAGTTTCTACTAATTTTTCCTGCTTCTTTGCATATCCCATAGTTTTTGGTTTGTGGGGATTTTTTGATAAAAAGTAGACACTTTAATATAATGTGGTAACTCTGGAATCAGATCCTACCTCCCTCTCCTGGGACTTTTGTGACTTGGCTTTTTGTTTTGGCTTTGTTGCCACATATTTGTCTGAAGACTTTTCCAGATGTGAATCTGTAGTCTCCAAACCCATGTTATATGGAACCACTTGAGTCTCAACTGGTTTTCCTTCTTAAAATTTTTTGGTGTTTTTGTTTTTGTTTTACTTAGATGAGTAAAGGTTGCTCCTGGGTCAGCATCACTTAATAGCCACAAAATTTTCTTAAATGTTTTGAGCCAGTATGTCTCTTACCCTTTGCCCAGGGCACCTATGTGCATGTTAGGGCATCCTTTCAAAGCTCAGGCAACTTCGAAATCTCCATTGGCCTTCAATGCTTACTTACACAGAGTCAATCAGAAGTAAGCAACTAGAGCCCTTTCTATTTTTTCCTGGATAAGCACATTGGCCTGAACATGCAGAAAGCATTCTACATCCTAGGAACATGTAAGAGTTTTTTCAAAGCACCTGTGGCTGTTTTGTTGCCCAGATCTTCCTTTTAAAGTTTTTGACTGGACTCCTGTTTGTCCCATCTGGTATCACAGCCTTAGACAATTGTGACACTACATCTGACTGTTTTCAACAAGACCGTGGGTACAGGTTTTTCCCATGCAGACTCTGAGTCAGATCAAACAGAAAAAACATCTTGTGCATGTGGCTTTTTCCAGTAAGCTGTAAGTGAAACAGTGACAATGATCTAGAAATGGGGCTTTTTAAGAAGTTCCTACAAGTTTGTTTGTTTTTTTTCCTAGTGGTGGCTACAAGGCTGCTGGTTTTCAAGGCTTATATGCCACAAGTTAGCTCAGTTTTTATAAATTCACCTGTATTTTTGTTGCTCATATGGAAGAGTATTCCCACATTTTTTCCCTTTATTATTGCAATTGCATTAAGTGATCACCTCAAATGACAGCAATCAGCTTCTATTATGGAGATATAAATGTATAGCTGCAATTTGTTTGGCATGTAATAAAGTAAAAATGGGAAAAAACCCTGCTTCAAGTGCCATGCTCATGTTAAACTTATCAGTTGTAAAGTTTAAACTTCTCTTTTGCCTTAATAATTCAAAATTGAAAAACATTTTTGTAAAATAAGTCTTTAATTTCTTGTTATTTTATAAAAGCTGAAAATAATTTGATATAATAAAAACAGCACAGTACAATAATATACTAACTTTTTCAAAGGCTAATAAAAAACAAAGAAGTAATATATAAAAACTGTAGGGATATAAGTAAAGGTTAAATTATCTACTGTGCACTACAAAAATACTTTACAGTAGGTGGAATGAGAAAAGTAGTGTAGAGACTACATAAAAAATGGGAAATGTTTCTATAGACATGGCAATCTCGAAAGAAACCGCACTACAGTACTGAGAACCAGCTTACTATGTGCAGTGGCGACTTTTTTTCAGCAAAACATATATTACCCATCATATTACTGTTATGTCATCATGCTGCTACTTTCTTTTTTCTCTTTTTGGTTTTTATTTTTACTGTATTTAATTAGAATTTGATTTGACTACCAGTTGCTTAAGAACTAGGAACATATGAAAGTAGTCTATAGTTTTACATTTACCCATATAACTTAGTAACTTTGTGATATAATAGTTTAGGTCAGGGGGGAGGAGTCCTCAGTAATGTGCTTTCCATTATAAAGGGAAATTCTGAAGTGTTATCATAATTTTTAAAAATATCCTTAAAAATTTGAGTATTTAGTATATGATCACATTTTCTATTTCTTTTCTTTCCCCAACTTATTTTGAAAAATTTCAGGGGTGCATGGGTGGCTCAGTCGTTAAGCACCTGCCTTCGGCCCAGGGCGTGATCCTGGCATTCTGGGATCCAGCCCTGCATCAGGCTCCTCGCTGGGAGCCTGCTTCTTCCTCTCCCACTCGCCCTGCTTGTGTTCCCTCTCTCACTGGCTGTCTCTCTGTCTGTCAAATAAATAAAATCTTTAAAAAAAAGAAAGAAAAATTTCAAACCTACAGAAAAGCTGAAAGAATAATAAATTGAACAACTTTGTACTTTTCAATCTAGACTAACCAAATATAACTACTGTTACCATATCTGCTTTAGCCATCCCTCTACAAATAAACAAATGCACACTTTTTTTTCTCCAAGAACCATCTGTAAGTTTCAAACATCAGGATATTTTACCCATAAAAACATTAGCACCTACTTTCTAAAAACAAGAAGACTCTCCACAATACCACTGTCATACTCAAGAAATTAATATTGACATAAGAATATAATTTAACAGGCATTCCATATTCAAATATCCCAGTTGTTTAAAAAATCCTAAATAGCTATTTATTTATTTAATTTTGCTCAAGGGTCACTCACTATAGTTTCTATGTTTCTTCATTGTTTTATATATAACAACTTCTTAACGCTGTTATTATTAAAGCATCTCAAGTAGTTTTGTAGAATGTTTCAAAAGTCTGAATTTGAATGTTTTCTCATTATTATGTTCATGTTAACTGTTTTTGACAAGAATACTACAAAGATTATGTTTCTTCCTACTGCATCACCTCAAGAGGCATAAAATGTCTGTTCCACTGGTGATGCCAAATTTGATTTCTCAGTTAAATGCCCCCATGGCCTTGTCAATGTACAGAAAATTAGTTTCTCTTTTATTTCAACCAAATTATGCTATATACACAACCATTAAGAGGAATACCAAGAGAATCATTTCCAGTATAATTAATAATTTTCCTATAGGAATACCACTAAGTGTTTCCCCATTAATAAGGTAATCATTGTTGATATACTAAAGTGAGATGATGAAAATAATGTTTGGAATAGATGCAGAAATATGTTACTGAACTTAATATTTAATAAGGAGTTCATTACCTTTCCGAAAGTAACAATAAGACAGCTACAACTGAGACGTTAAAGTTCTTAAATGCAATTTATGACACAGCCATTCTTGACTGTGTTCCAAAAAGCAAGTGTACAAAGGAAACAGGTTCAATCCATGTATACAATGGCCAGTGAGAGACCAAACTGAATTTCAGAACCCCTGAGTTCTATTTTCAGGCTTCCCAGATGCCTATGAGTTCTCAGTGTCCTAGCTTTTGGGTATCATCATGATGGGGCTGAGGTGAGAAAGTAAGCTGGAAAAATCCTTACAAAAGTTTTCCTTAGGCAGGGCAAATAACTTCTGAGTATTTAAAAATGCACAGGTCCAGAGGCTCCTGGCTGGGTCAGTCAGTAGAGCATGTGACTCTTGATTTCAGGGTTGTGAGATCCAGCTCCATGTTGGAGGTAGAGTTTACTTAATTAAAAATAAATAAATAAATAATAATAAAAAAATAAATACACAGGTCCACTAGTTACTGATATCATTTCTGATTTTAAAAACAATAACTATCTGTTCCCAAACACCAGGATACCAAACCAATTAAAGTAGAGCTGCTCCAGTTACAGCCCAAGTAGGAACAAGAGCCCTTTTTACTAAGCCTCTGTTCTCCCTATCTACCCAGCCTTCCTGTAATTTACACCTGCCAAATCTTGAAGAATCTCAAGAAATATCATTTGAAATGAATTAATTGTATTGATCAATATGAAAAAATGTTTTCATTTAGTTTTTCATTTTTTTTACAGAGTATATTAATGAATTTTTAATGCCAAATTCCAAAGCTCACAGGCAAATAAGAACTTTTACAAATCACAACTACCCTTCTCCACCCAAAATCCAATTCAAAATATCAATAACATCTCTTTGTTTACAAAAACATCTATTTGAATATGTTTCTGATTTGTTGGTTTTAATTATGTCTGATGGAAGAAATGTGTTGCTCTAAAATCGTTTCTCTTGTGTTGTCCTAAACTAGACTAGCAACAGGAAAAATACTGTTTAAATCTTCAAACTCACTAATAAGGACTCAGTACAATGTTCTATGCATTGACATTAGCGACTAAATAACAATATCACTTATCTTTTGGAAACGAAAAAGTTATCAAATATAGAAAACAATTTTATAATTTGTGTTTATTTGAACTTATCTGGAAGTATATACAACAAATTACATGTTGAATACATAATTTTATTACCATCTTATGGTAATAAAGACTAGAGATAAACCTGAAATATAAATCTAAAATAGTCACAGAGCCGTTAAGATATCAAATAAACACAAACTATAGGCAAAAATTCCTGATCTCACAGTTTGCCTGCTTAGGAATCAGTTTCTATATAGTAAAATATGACCTACCAGGGAAATTTAAGGATCTACTTTCCTCTTCGTGATATTTTTAAAAAATTACAATTTTATAAAATTGTTCAAACATCATAAATCTAAATCTAGAGGCAATGCCATCCAAATCTTGATATCTGAATTTTAGAAATATAAAATCTGGCATGCCCACATTAGAAACAAAAGCACTGAAATACATATTCAAAATGCAGTACAAAATTATTTGCTCAACTTGGCCTAGCTTGCTGTAAGTTTATACACCCAAACTAAGCACCTGCAGAAGTATCTGAACACACTAAACATTTTTTATGAGAATTAATTTGCTTCAATCTTCACTGATCTGCTTTATTTCAGTCTTTTTTCACACTTTTGCTTTAAAGAGTCAAAAATCAAATAATGCTAAATAATGACTAATAAACATCAGAGATACTCAAATTTTTTTCCATTACTAGATTAAAACAAATTTTAAAATCTCACGTGAGCATGTAAAGGGTGTTAAAAAATATGATTCATTTCAGAAACCTGGAAAATGGTTATCTAAATTAATGGTGGCAGAAAAGAACTGAGAAGGCCTAAATGGGACTACTGATGCCTTCTTTGAATATCTTCAAAGAGAAATTCATTTTGGGAAACTGGCAAAACACCTGGAATCACGTCTGATAAACAGCTAAAAACTGATGCCTAACTGGGTTGAAAAAAAGATCATTAAAAAAATCTAAGCAAAGTCAGTCAGAAAAAGACAAATTAAATATGATTTCACTCATATGTGGAACTTAAGAAACAAAACCGATGAACATATGGGGGGGAAGAAAGATAAAAAGGGAGAAGGAAGCAAACAATAAGACTCTTAAAAATAGAGAACTGAGGGTTGATGGAGGGAGGTGGGTGGGGGATGGGCTAGATGGGCGATGGGTATTAAAGAGGGCACTTGTGATGATCAGTGATGAATCACTGAATCCTACTCCTGAAACCAATATTGTACTGGATGTTAATTAGATCTTAAATTTTAAAAAATCATTTTACATAAATAATCTGTGTGATTGAAAAGAATATGGATTCCTCCAGCTGACAGATTCAATCTTCTATGTATGTATTTGTTAACTGTGTTGTTCAAATTTCCAGTACCTTACAATTCCTGCTTTTCTCCTTAGAGATTTTAATTTCTATTAGAATTTGTCACGTTTATTTGATGTTGTTGAGGCTATGTTATTACATATATGAGGTTCACAGTTTATGTCTTCATTTTAAGTTATTCCTTTTATCACTGCCTTGGGATCTTCTTTAACTCTATATTAACGTGGAAAGTCTAATTCTTCTCACTACATAGTTTCTTACGTAGTAAGATTTTTTTCTCTCATCTCTTTATTTCAATCTCATTGTGCCCTTCAAATTTAGGTGTCTCTTTTATATAGAATTAAGTGTAGAAGTTTTAATTTTTAAATAAAATAATGCAATCAAAGAGATTTGGTCTTTGAACTGGTAAACTTAATCTGGCTCAATTTACTGTTATAAGTGTGACATTTGGATTTATTTTCATCATGCTATTAGCTATTTACTCTGATTTTTCTGTGGCTCTTCATTTCCTGCCTTCTTCCTGTCTATAGATTGAATTTTCTTTAATATAGACTGTTTTCTTTCCTATTGCAGATTTGAGAGTAGAAACCCTGTTTCTATTCTTTAATGATAAAGATTAAAATTTAAAATGCATACATGACTCAAAGGACAAAGCAAGTTAATATTGTTACACAATGTAAAACCTTACATTACTTTATATTTTATCAACACTCCTCCAAAACCTGGATTACATTATTATTGCACAGAATTTTATTTCCATCTTTTTAAAATATATATATTTATTTATTTATTTATTTATTTATTTATTTATTTATTTATTTATTTGACAGAGAGAGAGACAGCAAGAGAGGGAACACAGCAGGGGGAGTGGGAGATGGAGAAGCAGGCTTCCGCTGAGCTGGGAGCCTGATGCGGGGCTTGATCCCAGGTGGGATCACGCCCTGAGCCAAAGGCAGATGCTTAACCACTGAGCCACCCAGGCGCCCCTATTTCCATCTTTTTAAAACCTCCAAATTAGTCTCATTTTTCCATTATTATTGTATTATACAGACAAGGCTAGCTAAGATTTGCCTATATTATAAATTTCTCTGCTCATGACTTCTTTCCTAGTATTTTATTCAATTCTTTATTTAATTCACTTCTTTATTTCTCTGTGGAGGGGGCAGGGAGAGAAGCATCCTATACCATGGTTAGAATTCTCAGGAGAACAACTCCTGTCCAACCCTCAGAGCCCAGGCTAAGACAAAGTTACTGGAGATTTCTCCATGTAGGTATCTGGACAGACAGATAATTACAACATTCTAAGGAGATCCACACCCCCTTTCTCCTCCGCACTAACTCTCTAGTAACTAGGTCCCGGATGTCAGCAACTTTTCCATCACTACCATTAACCAGGTGATAAAACTTGAGCTTACAGGTTCGATTCTCCGGTTTTATATTCTGCGCTCTTTCTGACCCTTTGGAATTTCAATACTTTATAAGCTATGTATCTAAAGTAATATTTTTATACATTTTATCTAAAATAATATTGATCTAAAATAAATGTTTGTTGACAAGATTTTCAGTTTATTTAGTCTATCATATTGTTAGAACCAGAACTCCCTTCTATCTTCTTCCTTTTTTTTTTTAATGTAACCATTTGAAGCAAGTTTAAAAATAAAAAACTGATTAACCCTCAATGCATGTCAAGTAACTAATTTTCTGGTGTTTCACAACTGCCCCTCATTTCCAGAGGCATTTTCATCAGACCCAGGATACAGATCTGTATTTTAACCAATGTTCCAGAAATTTTAAGTCTTTTTATAGTAATATATCAGACTCCATTCAAGAATATGATTGAAAAACTAACCTAAAATGGAGAATTTAAGTGCAAAAGATAATGTAGATTTGGGGCTCAGTCTATTTAATGACCTCTTTATGCTATTTTTAAAAAATCAAAATGAATCCTATTATCTCCGTAATAATAGTTCATAAGCAAAAGCAGTATTTTTTCTTTTACTGGACAGATCTTTTACTGGACCTTGTTTTGCTAAATGCTGTTAAAACAGAGATTTAATATTTTAATGCAATTATGTTCATTAGACAATAAAGTTTTCTTACTATGATAAAAGGCCTTCATTATTTAGCCTACATCTACATTCCCAAATTCTTTTTCCACCAATTCAGGAACTTGTAACACATCTTTAGTATAGTTACTATAGTCCCAGAGTAAGGGAGTGGGGTAGACATGAAATTGCTGAGGAATAATTTCAAAACACAAATGCTTGGTCTCCTCTCTGAAGATTATAATTTGGTAGGTTTGTGATAGTATCCAGACACAAATAATTTTTCAGTTTCTCAGGTTTTGAAAAAAACTGCTCTAATGTTATTTTTCACAATGTATTATAATGTGTTTGTTCATCTTATCTAACTGTGACATCCTGGAAAGGAAGAATATTTATTTTCATATGCACAGTAATAAATACATTTTTTAAATAAGTGTTTGTGAAGTTAATAAATGAATGCTATAATTCTAATGAAAAGATTACAGGTACCATGATAAATGTGACAGAGAAAAAAATTTTTTTTAGAATGATTACAAGATCAGGCTCCTCTAATCAGTAGTTACTTTCCTTCTAGGGACTCTGAGAAACCTCTAGATACATATTTCAGATTGTATAAGTAGATCTATAGATCAAGTGGAGAGTACAAAGTCCACTGAGTATATGTGCTTATGCTGATCAGTATCACAGCATTCTAGGGATCCAGAATGTACTAAGTATCACTTAACTGCTGGTCTCACAGATGTTTCATACCACCCCAGCTTCGAATACTGACATTCCCTAAGTGTCTTCTAACAAGCTTCTATGCGGAATCCAGTATTCCAGAGTTATACAAAATCAAGCAGCTAGTTTTGTTTTTATTTTCTGCAATTTAGATCCATCCGTTGTGCAAATCCATCTTTCTGTATCCACTCAAGCATCAGCCACCTAACCATCTGTCCGTCTATCAGCACATGCAAGTAGGGTTAATATCTTATATTAATCTGAGTTAAACACAGTTTTTGGTTGTTTGAAAAAAATTTGTCTTCATTTGTGAAAGATTCTTTGGCTGAATTAGAACTTCGGGTTAAATTTCTTTTGGCACTTTAAATGTGTCAATGGCTCCACTGATTTTTGGCCTGTATACTTTATAAGAATTCTGCTATAATTTTTATCTTCCACTTTCCATAATTTCTTTCACTTGCCTTCAAGATTTCATTTTGTTTTCAGTATTTGACTATGATATAATTAGGTATAATTAGGTATTTTTGCTTTTGATCTTATCCTGTTTGAGGTTCTGTGAGCTTCTGGTATCTGTGATTTGTTAACTCTCATCAGTCTGGAAAGTTTTTGGTCTTTATCTCTTCAAGTATTTCTTCTGTCCTTTTATCTCCTACTTCCACAATGCCAGTTACAAGTGAGTCTAATATTATCCAACAAATCTTGGCCACTGTGATCTGTTTTTCCTTCCCACTCTCTTAATGTTTCATTTTAGATAATTTTTATTGACCTACCTTCAAAATTAATTGTTTTTCTTAGATTATATCTAATTTGCTAATGAGTACATCAAAAAATTCATTTTTGATATCAAGATTTGTATTTTTAGTATTTCCATTTCACTTTTTAAAAATACTTTCCATCTCTCAACTGAAACTCTTCATCTTTTCAGGCATGTTGTCTGCCTTTCCCACCATATCCTTTAACAAGATAAACAATTATTTTAAAATTTGTCTAATACCGTAATATCCGGGTCACCTATAAATTTACTGTTTTCTTTTGATTCTCTGTAATGGAATGCTTATTCTTACTTATTTGTAGTCACATACTTTTTTATTAAACATAAGTGATCGTGTACTGAACAGTAGATAGTGAAGCAAATGGTATTTCTGCTTGGAAATAAGTACACCTCTTTTTCTGTCAGGCCATTCATGTGAAGGGATCAATCAATCTAGCCAGTGTTCAAACCGAATTTCAGTTTTAGTTGTTAAACTCAGCATTAAGTGTACAACAGTCTTCAAATCTTTCCAGTCATGAGCAATAATCACCTTGTACTTAGTATGATCTGGTCAACAGAAACTTTTCTCTGTATTCCTGTTCTTCGCTTACCTTTTTACTAGTGCCTGCATTTGAGCCAAAGACAGGGTCCTTCTCCATGCTACTGTCTCTCCCTCAGTGGTAGATGGCTCTTACTTGTTCTGTTTTTTGTTGTGGTTTTTTTTGGGGGGGGGGCTGTTGTTGTTTGGTTTGGTTTTGGTTTGGTTTTGCTTAGTTTTGTTTTTTTGTACAAGGATTCTGTTTGGAACAGAGGATTTCAGTTCTTCTGGTCCATCATGAGTCTTAGGAAGGTTTCATATGCCTGAGCTTCCAGAGGGGTCTTCTTAGCATTCCAACCCCTCACCATCATGGCAGAAAAATTCTACATAACATCTGATGCACGTTTCAGGCAAGAGAGGGTTTCATGCCACTTCATCAGTGGTAGTAGATCCCTGCTTTATACTGATGCAGGATCCTGGGCCGAAGAAGCTCTCTTGCTCCTCTTCCAACAGCTTAAAGTTTCTGCTCCGTATGAGAAGAGGATCCAGAGAAACGATGAAGTTTTGTGCTGGTCTTTCAGTAGGAACTGATTACTTTGTGAACTCCTGCGTGCCTGATTTTGCTACTGCCCTGACCCATTCATTCTTGTTAGCAGCCAGTAGAGGGAGATGGAGAAGAGCATATGAGTTAAGCGTGCACTCCCCTTGTATTTCGGGCATACAGATATGCCAACCCATACTTGGCCTTTAAGAATGCATTAAAATTTTAGCTCATTTCTTCTTACCAGCTTCTATGGTGGCTACTTCTTCCTCTTGTGGTCTGCAAATGGTGACTAGTTCATGTGTCCCATCCTTCCTTGGAGGGGCTTGTCATTCCTTGGAATTCAGTTCCCATGCCTTGTGACCTCAGCTCTCTGACAGGGGTCAAGAAAAGTTATAATTTTGTAGCTCATACAGCTTTTTCTGTTTTTAAGATGAGAGAAACATTTTCTGGTGGTTTTCTACATACAAAGCAGGAGCTGAACTCCCAATGTGCCTATCTTTTGACAATATTTTTTTATCACATCTATGAAACACACAGTCTAAATTCCTGTATTCTTACAAAAAACTACATTGATTCTGCCTGGTGCAGTGTTCCTTTTCATTCATACCAGCCTATAATAGTAACAGCTCCATCTTTCCTTGTTCACACTGCAGTAGCATTTTTTAAGCATCCTGGCTAGAAAATCTTAATATATATACTGGCAAACTTGGTCTCACCATCAGTTGGCTGTCACATTGACATCAGTATCACTATAAATCCAGTTAGAAATAAAGCCTGACAAAATGGGGAAAAGAATAAATACAAAGCAATCAATTCTAAGTTGATGGAAAGTAAAACACAATATTTTGTCAGCAAAATCTCAGATATTTTTTTATTGGATCAGTAATCTGAAAAAGGCATTTACCCAGTTTTCTGGCATGGTAAAAAACTGACAGGGAGACTTAGCAAGAACTAATGAGTGAACTGGTGGTGAGGAAAAGAAATCAGGAAATAGATGTGTAAACTGTGGGGAAGAGACCCAAACATGGGGTTGAAAGTGACTGCTAAGGGGTGAGTGGCAGGCAGAACTAGGGAAAAATAGAAAGGAAAGGAAGAGGAAGAAGAGGAGTAGACAGAGAAAGACGGGGACTGACAGAAGTGAAGGAGGGAGATAAGGAAGGGTGAAGGAAAGTAGAAATGGCAAGAAAGCGAGAAAGAGAAGGGAGAAGGAGGAGAAGGGAGAAGAAAGAGGAGGGAGGGAAGAGAAACAAAAGGAAGAGAAAGGATTTGAAGGAGAAAAAGAGAGCACTAGAGAGAGATAGAGCATGAACAAGTGTGTACATGCAAAAAGTTTCTGAGATGCCCAACTTCTTTCTATACCCACAGATGGTTCTGTAACAGAAGAATCTAGGTTTTCAGATTCATGTATGAATTTATGAACAAAATCCCATATCCTAGCAAAACTCCTCACTTTATGTCATAAAAATATATTATTTCTTTATAACCAAAAATATTTTTTCAGGGGCACCTGGGTGGCACAGCGGTTAAGCGTCTGCCTTCGGCTCAGGGCGTGATCCCGGTGTTATGGGATCGAGCCCCACGTCAGGCTCCTCCGCTATGAGCCTGCTTCTTCCTCTCCCACTCCCCCTGCTTGTGTTCCCTCTCTCGCTGGCTGTCTCTATCTCTGTTGAATAAATAAATAAAAAAATCTTTAAAAAAATATTTTTTCATTGAACACTGTACAATAACTTATTTGAAAACTAATCCACTAATTAAAGCATTTAGCTGAAACCTAATTTTTGACCAGTAATAGCCATTCATTGACTCTCAACCATCTATACCCACTCTCATCTTGCCCCAGCTAATTAATCAGGTAGATTCAAAGCCTTCTACTTTTCTGCTTAAAAGAATACTGAAAGACTACTGCCTCATAAATTTTTAAAGTCAGTGTCTAAAAATTCTCATCACATAAATATTTGCAAGTTGTCATTTGTACCAAAATTACATACTGACATTTTAAAATATGAATTCACTGTATCTAATGGCATCTAAACACTACAGAGATCTGATGTGCAACATCATCCTTAAAAAAAAAATACCCGAATAAGTTACTTTTTTTTTTTTTTAAAAGATTTTATTCATTTATGTGACAGAGAGACAGCCAGCGAGAGAGGGAACACAGCAGGGGAGAGGGAGAGGAAGAAGCAGGCTCCCAGCCGAGGAGCCCGATGTGGGACTCGATCCCGGAACCCCGGGATCACGCCCTGAGCCGAAGGCAGTCGCTTTAACGACTGCGCTACCCAGGCGCCCCACCGAATAAGTTACTTTTTAATAATGGAAAACTTCTACATAATCTTTTCCTCAAATTTATATTCACGTTCTCCTTGAAAAATAAAATTTATCCACCTGATTCCATGCTGTCTTTTTATACTGTCTTATTCTCTTCTCTGAAAAAAAAATTGGTGTGTATTTATATATAGATATATAAATTTCATTTCCTTTGAACAAGATACTCTAATTGTAATGAAATTCTTTCCATATGAATTATCATTAAAATTAGTGTACACAACTGATAAAAAAATACGAAACATTTTGATAATTATATTATTAAACGAAAGTAGTAATTTGATGAAAATGTGTATCTTCACAAGATGGATGTGGCATCCCCTCTCCTTGTGCCCTCTGTCCCCATTTTTTTCTGGGAACTGTAAATAAATATTATATACTTTTAGGATTCTATTCTTATTGTGCAGCATTAATTCTATTCCTATTGTTCATTTTTTTCTATAGATATAGATATGTTTTCTCAATGTTTTAAATCCCAAGTTTATGATTAAAATCATATAGTAATCTATCATCAAAATAATTATTTTAATGATCTGTCATTTTGATTGGACCAT
This sequence comes from Ailuropoda melanoleuca, assembly GCF_002007445.2. Taxonomy (NCBI): domain Eukaryota; kingdom Metazoa; phylum Chordata; class Mammalia; order Carnivora; family Ursidae; genus Ailuropoda; species Ailuropoda melanoleuca. The sequence goes on from NC_048225.1 coordinate 79,470,354, forward strand.
CCTTCAATTTTACTGAGTGCAAAGATTTGGAACCATGTATCTGTTACTTAATACTTAAGAGTAACTGAAGAGTAACAATTCGTGCAAAGTACTAAAATGGTTTTACCAACATCAAATAAAATATACAGGGCCACATCCTTTATGCCAAGAACTTAGAAAACATACGTTTCATAATTCTGAATTTTCCCAATTTTGACAGGAAATATGCTTCACATTATGCAAAACTCCCCTTAAGGTTTACGTCAGCAGCCTGTAAGCAAGTACATTAATATTTCTGTTGGGAGGCTTATGAACAACTACACTAAGTAGGATAGATCTATCTTTATGTATGTACTTTAGATCTGATGTCATCAAACGAGCAATGAATTTCTGGTATTCAAAGCTTTCTGGATTTTCATACTGTAGATACTGGAGTGTGGACCAGTACTGATTATACCTATTATTAACATATTCTCAGAAAGGTTGCAAAAACCCCAAATACTGTATTTTTTTAAAAATTTAGCTAACGAAGTGTTTTGAGTGCACTATTTTATTTTTGCTTTTGTGCTATTTTATATTTTAAATATATTTTTTGTCAAAAACTGACAGTGCAGGTTTAGTTCAACTTATGTGTTAAAAAGATTTATTCTGCCAGATTATCTTTCTGAATTCAAATTAAAGTGTTAATATGCATCCCTATAAATTCTGGTTCTATAACAGATAAATGGATAAATGGGGGCAAAGTTTATTACCAAATGAAATAAGAAGATCCACATTAAACACTTAGTGCTAACAGACTCTATGCTTTGCTTCCACCAATGGGACTTGAGAATAAGGAACAATGCATACTCTTTTTTTTTTTTTTAACAATACTCAGAAGAAATTCTTTAAAGAAAAAACTGCACCACTTCCATTATTTCACTCAACCAATATCTAAGGTAAAAGCACTATAACGTTGTATAAAATATACTTTCTCTAGTGCCATGTTTCACTCTTAATAAAAATATCTACAAGAAAGAATGATAGGAAGTTACTCTAGTAACAAAATTTAGAATCATCCCTTAGTTTGATAATCCTGAGGTTTCTATAGCCTGGAACGATGTACCATATTAAGATTCACGATGATGTGAGATATGCTTTTCTTTTGGAAAAAAGCAAAAAAATCTACTGTAAAAGTTGAAGTCTAAAGGAGAACAGGCATGACACTTCAAGTATCAATGATATAACTGACACATGAAATCCCAGGATCTAAAACTGGATTTAAGTTTCTACACACAGTTGCAATACTTTTAGTGTTCCATCAGGATGTTCTTACTTCAGTTTAAAGACTTTTGCTTTACATTACATGGCAAGCATTATGTGTATCTTTCTATACATGAAGATTTTTTAAAGCATGTGTGTAATGGTACTAGAGTAATTTTATGTAGATTTTTTTCTGTGCTTTCAGAAAAGTGGAAGCCATTGAAGGTGATACAGTTGGCTGTATGTACACTGCTAATCTATATGTAATGATTTTTTATAGACAGAAGATGATTAGTTAGAGCCTTGATAATTATGTAGGGAAATGGCCTTTATTCATTCGATACCATACAATTTCATAGAACACTGTATTATCAGCCACTGCCACCAGAGAACTACTGTATAAGAAACTATTCCAAAATTTAGTAGCACAGAAGCTTCATTTACCCTCAAAGAATGAGGAAGAGCTTAGGGTTGGCTGATTTCAGTAGAGCTTGCTGTGTCTGGAGGTTGAATGATTTGGCTAGGGTAAATAGGTACTGCTCTGAATGTCTTTCTTCCTTCCCCTGGACCAGCAGCTAGCTTGAGCATGTTCTCCTCATGGTGATAGCACAGGGGCAAGAGCAAGAAAGCTCAACTGTGCCAGCAAATTTCAAACTTCTAGTCAATGTCAACTTAACATCACTTGGGCCAAACCAAGTCACCAGTCAAACAGAGTCAAGAGTGGGGTTGTTTCCCACTGTGGGAAAGCACTGTTTTATGGCAAAGCGCATAGATACAGGAAGGGGTGAAGAACTGAGATCATTAATTACATTTTACTATCAATATTAAAATCTAAAATAAATCTTTCAGCATCTTACAATAGCTTAATATTAAGTAAAAGAGACTAAATTGGCTCAGTTGTTAAAATCAGTAGATTCTAAAATGTGGTTTATATACCTTAAGATTAATTCAGAGCCATTAGTAGTTGAAGAAGTGATTCTTAGAATGTTAACAGTTGTAAGCCTTGTATGTATGCATTAGAAGGTAACAAAAAGTTGAGATAACAATCACTAAATGGAAAGAAAGCTGGCTTAGATAGGCTTTCAAGCTCCTGGTTTATATTACTGACATGGCAATCTATATATTCTATCTTAACCTAGGATCACAAGCGGTGGAGGGAGACTGGTCACAATTTAATTAAACCCCTTAAGAAAATATTTTAATCACAGCATCTAATGAATGTCTGTAACTCAGATACTATTGGCTAAATTTTATATTTTCTGCAGTAGCACTTTATAATACACAGCAACTTCTTCCATCTTCATTCTAATTCTCTCAATAAAGACGTAATCTGTAACTTATATGATTCGTCACTCTACTGTGTTCAATATATAAAAAGATATTTAAGCTTGCAAACAGAATGTGAAAATACCAAATAAATGTTTTAATTCAGAAAAATGGTTTCGATTTTCTAACATGGGTTTTTCAGAATATTTAAAGTATTTCATATGATGGATTTTCAATAATCTACAACAGTAAGCCACACATAGAAGTCAATTTTTTAAAACCTCAATGAGGAAAAACACATTTTCTAGAATTCTCATTAAATCACGTATTAGGGTATAAAAACAGTCTTCCCGTATTGAGTAAATATTTGAATAAACAATGAGAGTCTTGCTTTACTCTGGCACTGGACTTATTCTAACCATTTCGTTATACACAACTCATCCTAACTGTAGGTGCTTACAAAAAAAAATAAATGATATAGCTGAACCTGAAACCTTAGTAAACCACTGGGAATGGAAACAACAAAAATTAAATAGTTTTGATGAAGTCTCAATATTTCACAAAGAAAAACTTGAGAGAGGCTACCGTATCTGATCACTTACAACTGCCAAAACATCAGGCAACGTTAAGAAGTTTCCAGAGAAGGGGCGCCTGGGTGGCTCAGTCAGTTGAGCATCTGCCTTCCGCTCAGGTCATGATCCCAGGGTCTTGGATAGAGCCCCACATTGGGCTCCCTGCTTGGCGAGGAGCCTGCATCTCCCTCTCCCTGTGCCCCTCCCCCTGCTTGTGCTCTCTCACTCTGTCAAAATTTTTTTAAAAAAACTAAAAAAAAAAAAAAAAGTTTCCATGAAAATATCTTAAAAGTCACCAAGAGAAAGAAACTGTTTAATGGCATTTTCTATAAATGTCTATATACTAAATTTTTAGCACCTGTTTAAATTAGTTTACATTTTTTCCAACTTATAAAAAAACTCTGACTTGGAAAAATAGCCTGCATACAGAAGAGTCCATACAAAGTATGTGAAGTTTCAGTGTCCACATTACTACAGTAACTACAAATAAATTATTCCTAAACCTTAAAAGCTTGTATGTCACATTTTTTTCTCAATCTGACAGGCAAGCATTATACAGATATAATAATTATTCCCCTTTCTCTTCTTTATGGTTGAATTACATACCTGCGTGGTCAATGAATATATTCCTAAACAGTCTGTTTTGCGGGTTTGTAAGTAGAATTACACCGTACATTCTTCTGTGATTTCCTTTCATTCAACATTTATGCTTATTATTCATCCATATGGATTCATGAAGCTGCAGTTCATTTATTCTCACTGCTGAATGTTTCACAGTATGAATGTACAAACAATGTTATTACAAACATTATTTAAATATGTATTTTTCTAGGGCAGGGATTCTTGAACTTTAGAGTACATTAAGAATCATCTGGAGAGCCTCTTAAAAAGAAAAAAGGTTCCTGGGGTCCACCTTCAGAAATTCTGATTCAGTAGACTTCCCATCAGCTCCTAAGTGATGAGGATGCTGACTGCTGTGCAGACTATAATTTGGGTATCAAGGCTGTAGGGCATAATCATCATTTTCTTATTTATTTGAAAGAGTTCATGAAATCTGAATATCAATACTTTGTCACATATAGGTATTCTAAATATCTTCCCCCAATTAATGACTTCTTAAAAATTATTTTTCAGGTATTATTTGATGAAGAAAAGTTTTTCATTTTATTGTAGACAAACTTATCCATCTTTCATTTATGGTTTATACTTTTGCATCTTTTTTTTCATGTTCAGTTAGCCACTAGAGTACATCAACAGTTTGTGAAGTAGTGTTCATATACTTTTGTATCTTAAAGGCTTTCCTACCACAAGATCATGAAAATATTCCCTCATATTACCTTCTAAATACTTTTGGAGTCTTGCTCTTCACATTTAGGTCATTTGACCAACTGATTTTGTATATTACATGGGGGGGGGAGCTACAATTTCCAAAACAACTGTATGAAAATTCTGTATTTTCCAAACAACCATCATTGCCAGTATCAAATGTTGATACATCCATGAGCCTGTTGCTGGTTCTATTCCACCAGTCTATCAATCCCATGCCAAAATAAAACTGTTTTTATTTACCATTCCTGAACCTTATTTCTGATGTGTTTCCTGTAAGAAGTATATTATTACATTTGAAATATTTTAACTAGTCTGTTAATCCCAGCCTTTTAAACTTGGAGGGAAAAAGCCACTTCCATTTACTATAATTAGATATATTTGAATTTCCATCAGCTTATTTTCTGTTTTTTAATTACTCCAAACATTTTATGCTATTTTCCTCTTTCCTCTCCTGTTCTTCTGGATTAACCAAATACTCTAGTCATTCCCCCCACACCAATAAGTTTGGATTTTGTACTTTGGTTCTATTATTTTATTGGCTTCCTGAGAAATCATATATTTCATACTTCCCAAGTGTTTGAGTGCTTACTCAATATTCGTTTCAAAAACTGAATGATGATTACATCTATTAAATTAGTAACAGCTGAAAAGATGCCTAACATTAAATATCTCTGCATTTAGGGGCACAGAGCTGGCTCCGTTGGAGAAGCATACAACTCTTGGACTTGTGGTTGTTAAGTTCAAGCCCCACATTGAATGTAGAGATTACTTAAAAATAAAATCTACATAAATAAATAAATAAATAAATAAATAACTCTGCATTTAACATAAATACAAAATTTCTTGTAAAGTCTGTTTTTAAAAATACCTTGTAGCTACAGTGCTACTTGCAGGCTGGAAGGCAAGACACATAAATAGATCCACTAGGTGCATAAAGTTGTTTTTAGATTTCAGCATTCCCAAAAGTAAATTGTATGACAAAGTAATACAATACATTCTTTCTTGAATAGTATTGGCTTTATGCATGTCACTTCCATTTAAGTTCACTCAAGTTACTTGGAAACTTGAAAATAAAATGTTCTTAATGTTCATTTCCCCCCTATCATCTATGCAACAGATAATATTCATGAATGCTATGATACTAATCCAAATTTATTAAATAAATATTCAGAAATTTAATTTATTTAAATGTGAAGGAAAAGACATCATTTCGACTGGCAGCTGCTGTATAAGATAAAACACAAGGCAGATTTATAAACCTAGCAAGCCTAAAACGTTTCCCACTACTTATATGTTGATGGGAAAATATAATAGAAGACATCTCGAGCACTTACATATCCACCTTACTCAAGTTTCCCCATGTTAACCTTTAAAAAATGAATTAAATTAGGTTTCATAGCCCCTTAAACTAAACACCAGCTTCTTAAATTGAAAGGAATTAATTCTATTTTGGAGTGGGAGGAATAGAACAGAGATCTAAAAATACTCTGAACTTATGTTTTATATAGCATAGATGTCTATCTTTTAGAATCAAACCTAATTTTTAAAGAAAAAAATATTCTAAATAAAGAAAAATTCTTATTGGCCTCCTCAAGAAATGCTTTATCTATCTATCGGTGGAAAGACACCTGCAAAACTATTAACAATAGTGCCTCTGAAGAGGCAGTGTAATGATGCTTGGTGAATGGAAACCTTGCTTTATATGTTACATATGAAAGCTGAGAATAGGATATAATCTTGTACTGGTTGTACAATCAAATAAACATAATTTTAAATGATTACATCAATTTTTAAAAGTTGAAGATGCATATATAAAATAGCTTCAGATAGCTGTACTCAGAATCAAGAAATCTTTATGGAAGAAGTTTTATAAAAATTCTTTTGAATTGGGGCACCTGGGTGGCTCAGTCAGTTAAGCATCTGACTCTTGATTTTGGCTCAGGTCATGATCTCAGGGCTGTGGGACTGAGCTCTGCATGGGGCTCTACACTCAGTGCAGTCTGCTTTTACTTCTCTCTCTCTCTCTGCTCCTCCCCATGCTTGGTTTTTGTTTTTTTTTTAAGATTTTATTTATTTATGGGGCGCCTGGGTGGCACAGTCGTTAAGCGTCTGCCTTCGGCTCAGGGCGTGATCCCAGCGTTCTGGGATCGAGTCCCACATCGGGCTCCTCTGCTGGGAGCCTGCTTCTTCCTCTCCCACTCCCCCTGCCTGTATTCCCTCTCTCGCTGGCTCTCTCTCTGTCAAATAAATAAATAAAATCTTTAAAAAAAAATAAAAATAAAAAAAATAAAAAATAAAAAATAAAAATTCTTTTGAATTGGGGCACCTGGGTGGCTCAGTCAGTTAAGCATCTGACTCTTGATTTTGGCTCAGGTCATGATCTCAGGGCTGTGGGACTGAGCTCTGCATGGGGCTCTACACTCAGTGCAGTCTGCTTTTACTTCTCTCTCTCTCTCTGCTCCTCCCCATGCTTGGTTTTTGTTTTTTTTTTAAGATTTTATTTATTTATGGGGCGCCTGGGTGGCACAGTCGTTAAGCGTCTGCCTTCAGCTCAGGGCGTGATCCCAGCGTTCTGGGATCGAGCCCCACATCAGGCTCCTCCGCGAAGCCTGCTTCTTCCTCTCCCACTCCCCCTGCTTGTGTTCCCTCTCTCGCTGGCTGTCTCTCTCCGTCAAATTAATAAATAAATAAATCTTAAAAAAAAAAGATTTTATTTATTTATTTATTTGACAGATAGCACAAGTAAGGGGAGCACCAGGCAGAGGGAGAGGGAGAAGCAGGCTCCTTGCTGAGCAGGGAGCCCAATGCGGGGCTCGATCTCAGGACCCCAAAATCATGAACTAAGCCGAAGGCAGACGCTTAACGACTGTGCCACCCAGGCGCCCCCACAGTGCCCTTATAAGGGAGTCAAAATATAATTGGTGGGTAGCTTACTTATTCATTCACTGTCTATTTCTTGTAACTCCAAAAGCAATGTTTAAAAATGTACAGCCCACTCCTAATGTCAAATTCATCATCACAAATTATATTTATTAAGCAATCTCATGAATGTGACTCTGTACTTCTTTCAGTGGTAAAATAAATGACAGTTAAAGAGTGATGTTTTACAGTTTAAAGAGAAATATTTAGACAATAGTACATTCTAAGAAATGCTGCAGTTCTAAATGAAAATGATACAACATAAGTAATTGTTCTCTAAGTAATATAAGTTTTTAGGATAAAATGCATTTTTCAATCAGTGAAAGATACAATTAAAGGCAGTGAATAAAGCAAGGACTACTGGCTTCATTAATGCTTGCTTGGATATTAAACACCTATTTCAAAGCCAGAAAAAGTAAGTCCTTAACTCATATGAAATTGCATTGTGCTGGATAGGGCCAATGACCTCGGAATCCATTCCTACCACCTTATTTAAGCCTATGGAGGATGGAAAGTTAAAAACTATATTGCCCAGATCCTCCTGAAGTTATGCTTCCAGATGTGAATGAGTTTCCAGCACAGGGATGCACTTATGTAGGATCTGAAAGATAGAAACTTGGTGGTCATTCTGCTTTGGGTATTTCTGTTGCAAGCATCACTGTGAAGATGTGGAGGGCTTCTAATGTAATATTCCAATGTCCAGTGTCCAGCTTTGTATCAGTTACAGTACAAGATTTCTGGTGTCTTGATTAAACCAATGGCATAACGTTCTTGAACTCAACATATGTTGATCTCGATTGGATGAGAAAGAAAGAACAGCTCTCTTGGTCTACTGCAACTTATGGTGAGCAAAAAAACACTGTAAGAGGCTCAGCCTACAGATCTCTAGCCCTTCCAACAAGTAAGTTTGGGTAACAATGTTAAGAACACTGGAAATAGGGGCACCTGGGTCTCAGTCATTAAGCGTCTGCCTTCGGCTCAGGGCGTGATCCCAGGGTCCTGGAATTGAGCCCCACATGAGCTCCATGCTCCGCTGGGAGCCTACTTCTTCCTCTTCCACTCCCCCTGCTTGTGTTCCCTCTCTCACTGGCTGTCTCTTTCAGTCAAATAAATAAATAAATAAATCTTAAAAAAAAAAAAAGAATACTGGAAATACATGGTATTCTGTTCTAAAGCACCTCTCATACACACACATCCCTTGAAGAAACTGACAAACATTTAACTAAACCCACCAAAAAGAAAAAACAGAGAAGACACAAAAGACCAGTTAGCAATGAAAGAAGGGACACTACTACTAACACTACAGAAATTTAAAGAACTGTAAGAGAATGTTATAACAACTTTATTACAACAAATTACAAGAATTAAGCATACAAATTCCCAGAAACACCAGTAACTACCAAAACTGATTTCAAGAAGAAATAGAAAATCTGAATAAACTTTTAAGAAGAAATTAACTTAGGTATTTAAAATATTCTCATGAAGTCCAAGTCCAGATGGTTTCACTGATAAACTCCATCAAATACTTAAAAAAGAGGGGCATCCGGGTGGCTCAGTCTGTTAAGCGTCTGCCTTCAGCTTGGGTCATGATCCCAGGGACCTGGGATTGAGCTCCCCATCGGGCTCCCTGCTCAGTGGGTAGTGTGCTTCTCCCTCTCCCTCTGCCCCTTTTCTCACTCATGCACTCTCTCTTGCTCACTCTCAAGTAAATAAATATTTTTTAAAAAAATTTAAAGAAGAAAATAATACCAACCCTTTACAAACTCATTAAATAAATAAATACTTCCCAACTCATTCTATAAGGCCAATAGTACTTTGCTATCAAAGCCAGAAAACATCATAAGAAAGATACAAATACTTCAAAAATACTTAAAACATCAGAACACTCAATCCTGCAATATATAAAAAGGATTTTATACCAATGGAAGGTTGGTTTAACATTCAAAACAACAACAATAACGAACTATCCCATATTATTATAATAAAGGACATAAACTACAAGATTATCTCAATAAACACAAAAAAAGCATTTGATGAAATCTAATACTCATTCATAATAAATACTCTCAGCAAACTAGGAAAAGAATATTTACTCAACCTGATAAAGGGTATCAACAAAAATCTCACAGCTAATATGACACTAATAGTGAAGGACTGAATGCTTTCTCCATAAGGTAGGAAGTCCCTTATGCATTTCCATTCAACATTGTACATGGGCTTTCAGCTCACACAAGTAAGCAAGAAGACATTAACAGAGTAAAGGAAGAAATAAAATTATTTTAACTCATAGATAACTTGATCCTAAATGCAGAAAATCCCACAAAATCAACAATAAAAATAAGAAGAAAAAATAAACAAGACCAGCAAGATAGCAGGACCCAAGATGAATATACAAAAATTAACTGTATTTCTGAACTCTAGCAGCAAACAATTCAAAAATATAATTAAGAAAACAATTCCACTCACAATACATCTCAAAGTAATAAAATACTGTATGTTAACTGGAATTCAAATAAAAACTTGGAAAATAATTTTTTTAATTAAAAAAAGAAAGTAATAAAATAGGAATAAATTAAACAAGACAAGTTCAAGACTTGTATACTAGGAATTCTAAAATAATGCCTAAGTGGTTTAAAAAAACAAATTATAGATCAAATTTATGATTATATATATATATATATATATAAATACCAGCAATAAATATAGCTATTTATCAAAAGAACTCCCCATTATGCTCAAGCAAGGTTTACTCCAGAAACACAAATATAATTCAGTATCAGAAAATGTATATACATAATTCATGTCAACGAATTAAACCATATGAAACTGTGGCTTAAAAAGGCACTTGATGAAATACAGAAGTTGCTCCTAAAAAACAGTAAAATGAATCACTTGAATTTAATAAAGACTACTTTCCAAAAGCAGATATCCTAAGGGGCACCTAAGTAGCTCAGTCAGCTGAGTGTCTGACTTTTGGTTTCAGCTCAGGTTGTGATGTCACGCTCAAGGTCATGGGACCGAGCCTTGCATGGGGCTCTGCACTCGGTGAGGAGTCTGTTGGAGATTCTCTCCCTCTGCCCCTCCTCCCACCAGAGCACACACTCTCTCTTTCTTGCTCTCTCAAATAAATAAATCTTCACCAAAAAAAAAAAAGATACCCTAAAAAGTAAAAGACTGAAGCCCATTCAACTAAATGAAACAGACGAGGAAATAACTATCACTAGTAACATATAACCCTGCCTTGTAAGAAAAGAAAGCAATAAATCATTGGAAAAGAAGGAATACAAACATCGCATTGGCCACTATCAAGTATAAATAACTCAAAGACTCTACTAAAAAACGACTAGATTTTGGGGCGCCTGGGTGGCTCAGTCGTTAAGCGTCTGCCTTCGGCTCAGGGCGTGATCCCGGCATTCTGGGATCGAGCCCCACATCAGGCTCCTCTGCTGGGAGCCTGCTTCTTCCTTTCCCACTCCCCCTGCTGTGTTCCCTCTCTCGCTGGCTCTCTCTCTCTGTCAAATAAATAAATAAAATCTTAAAAAAAAAAAAAACTACTAGATTTAATAAGAAATATTTATAAGGTGCCTAGATACAATACATATACCTAAATATCAAAAATTTTTATTTACCCTTAGCAAACAGTACTTAAAACAAGGAACAGAAAAAACAGAACCAAAAATTATACATAAAAAAAAAATTAACCAGAAAGACCTTGTACCTAAATGAAGTAAACTATAAAATCTCATTGTAAGATACAAAATAATCCCAACAAACAGAAAAATACCCCATGTAACTACACGGGAAGATGTACTATCTTAATAATGCCAGTGGTTCCAAAATTAACAAGTAAATATAATGTAATTCAGAGGAGAATCCCAAAAGAATTTTTCTATAATTGGAAAAATATAAATCTTAAAGCATACATGGAAAAGCAAATGCAAAAATTAAGTAAGAAATACATGAAAATTTAAAATAGTAAGGGCAAACAGCCTGCCAGATAGCAAAGCATTTTTTAAAGTAGGTTTCCCTAGAGGCACCTGGCTGCCTCAGTTGGAAGAGCATGTGACTCTTTATCTCAGGGTTGTGAGTCTGAGCCCCAGGTTGGGTACAGAGATCACTTAAGTAAATAAACTTACAAATTACATTAAATTAAAAAATGAGGGGCGCCTGGGTGGCTCAGTTGTTAAGCGTCTGCCTTCGGCTCAGGTCATGATCCCAGGATCCTGGGATCGAACCCCACATCAGGCTCCCTGCTCGGTGGGAAGCCTGCTTCTCCCTTCCACACTCCCCTTGTTTGTGTTCCCTCTCTCACTGTCTCTCTCTGTCAAATAAATAAACAAAATCTTTAAAGAAAAAAAAAATAAAAAATAAAATAATGTAGGTTTCCCTTTACCAGGAAGGAAAAATTTTGAAGATGTTCATATCTGGTATTTGTACCTATTAAATAGCGATAATAACTTCTACTCATAAATGATGGCCAATGGTTAGTGTGTTTATAAAATATAACGTAACAATAAAATTCAATAAGCTATTTTAATTAAATGCATGATAAAGTATTAATAATGAAAATAAATAAGCAATTATTAAGTACCATATTATAAGAGCTTTACATATAACATTTTCCTTTCATAATCTTCATAAAGCCCCAAAGGGCTATCTCTATTTTAAGGATAAAGAACTTCGGGAGATAAGTTAATCAACTTGCCTAGTGAGTGACAGAAAAGGGATTTAATAAGGAAGTAGGAGGTTCAAATGGAAAAGAATACCACTTGATCATGAAAAAAAAAAATTCTGTACCCTAACAGAGAATTCTACCTACAGATACATGTTAGACCACACCCGACTAGAACTAATTATGAAATTATGTCAGTATATAAGTGAATAAATAAGTCGAAATAAGGAAAGGGTATAATAACAAATAAGATTTAAATTATGCTTTTCCTTTTTTAAGGGCGATTCTGCGTTCGTTATATGGTGCTAAACTTATCTTTAAAAAAACTGAGATTACTAATAAAAAAAGAATCAAAGAGATTACCTAATGCAGAAGTTAAATTACAGGTGTTTACTCTTCTAGTTAATATTTAGAGGAGTGGACAGATATGGAAGACAAAGGACTAGGGCAACCATATGATTTATCTTCTAACCCACAACACTTGAGAATGAAAGAAGGCACTAATAGTAATTATGACAGTATAAGTAAAAACCACAACTGGCAAAGGCAGACATTTGGTCACCCTAGTTAAGAAAAATATGTTAGCAAAAAATTCTTTACTATGATAACAGCTAACGTGTTTTTGAGAACTTTTATGTTACTACATATTCCATGATGCAAGATTTTATGTCTTATTCACTTCCCCTATATATATAATTTACATATCTATAAATTAAATTATTGAAGGAATGAATAGATTTCCTTCATAAAAAAATGGATTCCTATGTCTATATAATATAGCTTAATCATTTAAAAGTCATTATGACCTAAAGTTTATGAATAAGCATTAGTTCATGCATGCAAAGACTTAGAGGAACAACAAAAATAATCAACAAACCATCTCTATGTGTTAAAGATGGTGACAGAATACTGAAATTAAGGCGTAGCAATAAATGAGTAATGATGGCACACTGCATACTTCTAAACTAGAGTCTAATAACAAAAACAAATCTAAGCCTACAAGGCAAGTTATTCGTTTTAAACTAAGGTCTCTTATCCTAGCCACGATACTCAACCAATGTCAAAAGAAGACAAAGCTGCTTTAATTTCTTACCTGCACAGCCGAAAGCCAAATGGTATCTAGAAGAGGGGCTGAATTTAACACAGCACACATTAGCCTTCGCCTCAATGCTTGCCACTGAGTTGTCTAGGTTGGTAGACCATAGCTTCACTAAGAGTAAAGGACAATAAAAATGAAAAGAATTAAACAATACATTAGCAAATACTTCTGTAACCCAGAGTGTTTGCTTATTGCTACAGTTGCCTTTTCATACTAATTCAAAGCATTTTAGTTTACTAGGACCAAAACCCTTTAAACTGAATGACTGAGTAATAGAACAATGTATTGAAACCAAGAGAGCATAGTTTCAAAGTCAGAAAACAACAGAATAAAAATGTGTTAAGAGGTAAGATGATCCCATAACTAAAGCATAAAAAAGAGGGGTAAAAAAAATAATAAAAGCAATACAGAGATCCATGTGTATTTGTTTCAGTATTCTTTAAATGGTGTTGGGGGCATGGTGCACCTGGCTGGCTCACTAGGTACAGCACGTGACTCTTGGTCTCAGAGAGGTGAGTTCAAGCCCGACATTGGGCATGGAGCCTACTTAAAAAAAAATGGTGTCATTTTTCTCAAGTGTCATGGGTTGGAAGATGAATCACATAGTCATCCCACTCCTACACACACATACACACACATACACACACACACACACACACACACACACACACACACTTTCATATTTATTATATATATCAGAATACAAATGTCATTTTTAAAGTACCTGGAAGTAGTTCTTATTTTATTTTTCAATTAAGAATTTTATGATTTTAAAATTTTATGTAGGAACTCAGTTATATGACTTAAATGTGTCTAAAGTAATGTTACAGAATTGTTTAGCTAAACTTTAAATGTTTTGATACTTAGTCTATTTCAATGGTACATACTGAGATTTGTAAAGATTAAAGAAAAACTGACTGATCAGAGCAGGTCAGATCTGAGAGGAGAAACAGAAAAGTGAGCTGTTGTCTTGTAAGGTACCAGAGCAACGATCATATCATACATCAAAAATGTCTTCATAGACAATAGAATACACATATCAAACAGACTTTTAAGATATTGGTTATACTCCTGGTTACACATTACAATTAATAATGAACATTAGAACAAAAATCTTCCTACCCATCTTTTCAGTGGGCGCCAATGTCCTGTCCCCCAATGTCCTGTCCTAGACAATACCCAGTTGGGGTCCAGGCATTGGTGTCTGTTTAAAAGCTTTTTGGGTGATTCCAATGTGCATTTGGGGTTGAAAATCAGTATTAAGATGAAGGCATAGTAAAATTTTAGAATCTTTTTAGGAATACTAATATGGTGATCTGTAAATGGGAGTTTAAAAAAAAGTCAAAATCGTTCCAACCATCACTTCTATAAAATGGTATTTCTTAAGAATAGAGATCTTCTCTCTGTGAATGGGATAATTAATCTTTTACAAGTGGAATTCCACAGAGAGTTTCTTTAAATATGTGGACCCTGAATAAAAGTTAACCATTAAAAAAGTTACTTAAAACCTAATCAATCTATTAGCCTAAGAGAAAAATAAGACACTCAATATTAAAATAAAAGAATAAGGAGTTTTAAATAGCACTATTTGTTTTGTTTCATGTTATTTTCTAATAGGAATCACATGCTATTCCAATCAATATAAAATTGTCCCACCAATTAAGATACACAATCTGAGATGAAAGGTCTAGTTATAATTAAAAGTCTACATGTCAAATACAGCATTTATAGATTAGAATATCAAGTGGTAGAACTGTACTCTCCAAAAGTAGCAAGCCAAAGTTAATCCACAACAAATATTTATGGACCACCTACTAACCCCATAACCCCACTACTAATCACTAAGAACCTTTATAAACAAGGTTTATACATCAGTATTTCATAACAGTTAAATATAAGTAAGCATAGGAATGAATTAGAACAAAATGACAGTTAAATTAGAAGGTCTTTTTTTAATTTCATGGTAATTTTCTCAATGAAGTAATCACGAACATTTTAAAAATAAGTCACAATGGTAAGCATCATTGATTACAAATTTCAATATAAAAAATTATTATAGACTAGAATTCAATATAACTGCCTGAGCTTTAATGATAACTAGGGTTTAAAATAAAGAGATAATATATATAGCATAATAAGGAAAATACATAAAGAATACACTTTAAGAATACACTTTATTAAGTTATTGACTATTAGACAAAATAATATTGAGTTAAACTGCATTCCCCAAAAAGCTATGCTGTATTCCTAACCCAAGGTACATTTGAGTGTTACCTAATTTGTAAATAAGGTCTTTGCAGATGTAGTCAAGTTAAGATGAAGTCATACTGGATAAGGATGAACTTTAAATCCAAAGAATGGTGACTTTATAAGAGGGAGGTTTGGATAAAGAGGAGCAAAGTAAAAAAGGCCATGTATTGAGAAAGGCAGAAATCAGATGCAATTACAAGTCAAGAAATGCCCAGGACTGGTACTAGCCACCAGAAGCTGGGAAGGCAGCAAGAAAGGATCTTCCCTAGAACCTTCAGAGGGAGCATGGCCTTACCAACACTTTGATTCTAGGCTTCAAGCCTCCAGTATGGTGAGAGAATAAATTTCTGTTGTGGAAGCCAGCCAGTTTGTGATAATGCTGCTATGGGAGCCCCAGGAAACTACCAGAACAGCTTTGATGAAATAAAATGTAAATCAACCCAATATTCCTAAGATGGCATCATAGATTAAAAGGTAAAATAATAAAGTGTAGAAGAAATAAACAAAAAGTTTGGAAGAAAACGTCTAAAATATAAATGAGATGGTCCTGAAAATAAGGAGACAGTATATAAATCAATAATAATACACCTACTGTTACTTTCTCCTTAAAAGAATGACAGTAAAAATTTCATTAAAAATCAATAAATGCATAATTTCAACATTTAATGTGAAAACTACCTTCTGTAAGAAAAAGTAAAAATGAATTTAAACTAAAATATGATCCTCAAAGTGAGGAGCTAATTAAGGAATTAAACACACTGCATTTATTTATATATAGTCTCCTGTGAACTTCAGTAAAAAAATCAAAATAGTGACTGCTAGGAAAACCATGTTGCACTGTAAGAAGCTAAAAATAAAGACAAAACTTGTTCTGAATACTACCTAGCTGGCTTTAGAAAATGAACTTGTTACTTAAAACTACATGTTTTATTACAACTTTGATTAAAGTTAATAACCAAAGTTTTTCTTTTTTTTGAAGTATCATTTGAATCTTAAGTCCCATTAAAAAATACTAAATTTGGGAGGCACTTGGGTGGATAAGTCGGTTAACGTCTGCCTTTGGCTCGGGTCAGGATCCCAGGATCCTGGGATGGAGTCCCATGTTGGGCTCCCTGCTCTGCAGGGAGTCTGCTTCTCTCTCTGCCTCTGCCCCTCCCTCCTGTTCATGCTCTCTCTCTCTCTCTCTCTCTCCCCCCACCTCTCAAATAAATAAATAAAATATTTTTTGAAAATATGAAAGATTAAGCACAAAGACAACATTGATTTACCAAACATAAGTTTTTCTTTTAAAACTTGATCAAATAGAGAAAACAGACCTTGTTGTATTAGTTAGCTATTGTTGCACAGCAAATTGCCCCAAAACTTAGAAACTTAAAACAACAAAATTTACTGTCACACAGTTTCTGAAGGTCAGGAATCTCTGAGCACCTTCACTGGGTAGCCTTGGCTCAGTCTCAAGGCCCAGAGAGGTCACCATTCAGCTGAGCTAGAGAATCCACTGCAAGCTCACTCAACGTGGCTTTTGCCTTGAGGATAGAGTTCCCCACCATTTGAGCTTTTTTTTTTTTTTAAGATCATATTTATTTATTTGAGAGAGAGAGACAGAGAGAGCACAAGCAGGGAGAGGTGCAAGGAGAGGGAGAAGCAGACTCCCTGATGAGCAGGGAACCCAACATGGGGCTCAATCCCAGGACTCTGGGATCATGACCTAAGCCTAAGGCAAACACTTAACCAACTGAGCCACCAGGTGCCCCATCAATTGCACTTATGACAATACTGCTAGCTTCTCCACACTGAACCAAATACTAAAGAAAGAATGATGAAGACAGAGGCTACAGTCTTACATAAACTTAACTTTGGAAGTGACGTACCTTCATGTCTGTAGTATTTTACCAATCACACAGACTGGAGCAATGCAGAGGAAAGTATGGGAATACTAGGAGACAGATCACTGGGGCCATCTGGGAGGCTGTCTAACATAAGCCTTTTAATTTCACTTGGATATAGGAGATATTACACTTAGTAAAGTTGTGACTTATAGGAACGCTAACTGACTAAAGTTATAAATTAGAGGAAAGATAACTGCTATCCTAATGCTATTTATTATGCTGCAATTCATTTTTTAGTCCTTTGATAAAAAAAAGTATTTCATTCAGGATGCATTAACTAAAATTAATTTTTTAGGGGCGCCTGGGTGGCACAGCGGTTGGGCGTCTGCCTTCGGCTCAGGGCGTGATCCCGGCGTTATGGGTTCGAGCCCCACATCAGGCTCCTCCGCTATGAGCCTGCTTCTTCCTCTCCCACTCCCCCTGCTTGTGCCCTTTCTCGCTGGCTGTCTCTATCTCTGTCGAATAAATAAATAAAATCTTTAAAAAAAAATAAAATAAAATTAATTTTTTAAACTTGTCAAAATTTCAAATTTATCACTCTGACATTAATGTATACAGCTATGAAAATTTGGAATGAATAAGAACCTCTAACTACTGCTGTTCTAAAACCTAAATATTCCTCAAATTCATATTTGGGGATAAAAAACATTTAAAGAATGTGATTATTCTAATTCAAAAGCAAGGTTATTTATTACAAATGATTCTTAGTTTATGTATTTGAAAAAGAAAATATATTTTTCGGAAAGAACTTATAAATTAGTTCATAAAATTCTTTCCTGATTAACTTGAGACACAGCAATACTATATCTATTAGCCTGCCATAATCACGTTTAACACCCAACTATGTACATATATATTTGAATGTAAACTATTTTTTAAATACACAGCATTAAATAAGAATAAATAAATAACAGCGGCAATACAAAAAATGTCATTTATAAGGACTTAGTATTATGGATTGAAAAAATAGTATCCACCAATAACTTAAAAATTTCATAAATACAAAACATATAAAATGTTAAAAATATAAAACATATAAAATGCTAAATATATCTGTCAAATATATTAAAGCAATTTAAAACATTCACAATGGCAGTATTTTATAAGCAATATTTTTTAAGTAAAAATCACCAAACACTCAAAGAGTGATAAATACATTTACATAACACTAAAAATTTTAAGATGCGCTTAAGTGCATTTGGGACTTTTAGTACCAACCAAGACAAAGTAAGCCCACTATAGCCAATCTCCCTCACTATGAGTTTACTCTGAGAACAATATCAAAAACAAAAGCAAAAAGCACATGTCTGAGGAATCTGAAAAGTAAGGAAAAGTAGTCATTATGGGAAGGATATTCAAAACTTAAAAAAAGTAACCAATGCAGTGGTTGGTTTTTCTTTTCTCCCTCTTTTTTTTTTCCATGGCAAGCCAAAATCAGCACCTCAATAAGCAAAAACTGAGGAAAATCCCTGTGTTTCTGACCATAAGACTGGTAAGAGGCATTCCTGCAAGCCAGAGGGTTGAGGGTCAGTTTTTTTTCGTTTGTTTTATTCTTCTTCTCTCTCAACTCTACCCCTGCGTGGGCTTCCATCACAGAGCTACAGCAGTATGGAAGCTAATATTCCTACAGAAACTCGAACTCTGTGGTCATAAAAAGGAGTAACTCATCTGTAGAGAAGCCATTTCCCAACAGAACCTCAGTCAAAAAAGGAGACAAAGAATATGGGAGAAACCTGGAAAAGAAAGCACTGGAGAAGGAGATCCCATATTCTGTGTATGAACAGCCCTAAGTCTTTTAGTCACTTATGAGCTCTGTATATGTAAGATGGACTGAGCTCTGTATATGTAAGATGGACAGAAAGGAGCATCATAAAGGCTTTGTGCACTGAACTACAATTGAAAAGACGACTCAATTTCCAGATTAACTCCTGACTTGCATATGCATGAGACAAACCAATATAGCACAGCAAAAGCTCTGAAAACCACCCTCACAATGGAACTATCACTCACACAGAAAGCAAGATAGATCATACAGTCTGCCATCTAACCTACCGATCAAATGCCTGAAAAACAAAACAAAACAAAACAAAAAACATTCTCCAAAAAATCTAAACAGGACCCAAAGTCTTACAAAATATTCATAATGCCTAAAAAACAACACAGCAATTACTAAACACACAAAAAATCCAGGAAAACATGAAAATTTTTCAAATGACGATACCATCAACAAAAGTCAATCCTAAAATCTAGAAGTTGGGATTATGAAACAGATTTTAAAAGCAACTAATGTAACTGTGCTCCATGGGGTAAAGGTAAACACATTTAAAATTAATAGAGAGACAGAAATACTCAGTAGAAATATAGGAACCATAAAATAAGAATCAAATGAAATTTTAGAAAAAAATACAGTAATTTACATAAAAGATTCACTGGTCTCAATCAATATCAAAATGGAAATAAACAGATAAAGGAGCTGGTGATCTAAAAGAACAACAGAAATCATGTAAAGAAAGGATATTAAAACAAAACAAAACAAAAAACACAGAGACTCAGGGGACTGTAAGACAAAATGAAAAGCCTAACACTCACGTAATTAGAATCTCAGAGGAGAGGAAAAAGAGATTACTGCTTTGATGACTATCTAACAAAGTAGATTCAGAAAAAAGAATATTAATAGGGATAAAGAATAACATTACATATTGATAAAAGGGTCAATTCATGAAGACAACAATTAAATGTTTGAGAGCCTAACAATACAGCTTCGAAAAACCATAACAAACAAAAAAAGAGGCAAAACATCCACTCCTGGCTGAAAGGAGAAATAAAATCAGATTTCAGCACTCCTGAACAAAGAGACAAGACAAACAAACAAAAACACCAAAGATATAGAAAACCAAAAAGATACTATCAATAAGTTTGATCTAATTGACACTTACAGAATACTCCACTGGAGAACACACATTCTTTTCAATACCTTGGAATATTTACCAAGGCAGATCATATTTTGGACCATACAAATCATAACAAATATGAAAGAATTAAAGTCATATAAAATATGTTCTCCAACTAGAATTAAGCTATAAATCAATAACCAAAAGATTTCTGAAAATTTTAAGCAAACTGAACAAGAGAATCACAAGAGAAATTACACGCACTTTTAAAAGTGAATGAACAAACAGATATATTATATGAGAATTTGAGGGGTCAGCTGAAGTGGTGCTTAAAGGGAAATGTATACCTGGAAATACTTTTTTTAGGAAAGTAAGAGGCTCAAATCAATGACATCAACTTCAACCTTAACAAAACAGAAAAAAAGGAAATCACAACCAAAGAAAAAATTAACAGTTAATGTGGAAAAAAAAGTTAAAGAACAAACATCAATGAAACTACAAATAGAAAAACAATAAATTCATTAATTAAATTTTTTAAAAAATCAAGTTAGACATTTGAAAAAGATCATTAAAACTGATAAACTTAATGCCACACTGACCTAAATACATAAATAATAGATAAATGAGAGAGAGGACACAAAAATACCAATTCCAGAAAGATAGACTACCAAAGCTCACTCAAGAATTAATAGATGAATTGAACAGTACTAACTCTACTAAAGAAATTAAATTCTTATTCACAGGTTAAAAGGTACACCATAGAGAATACAGTCAATGGTACTGTAATAGCATTGTATGGTGACAGTAGCTACCCTTGTGGTGAGAAGAATATAACATAGAGAGTTGGTGAATCACTATGCTGTACACCTGTCAACTACTCTTCAATTAAAAAAACAAAATAAATTCTTAATTAAAACCTACACACAAAGAAAACTCCAGGCTCAGAAAGCTTCAGTCACAAATTATACCAAAAATTTATGAACAAAACAATTCTAAACAATCATTTCCATCTATACCCCCCAAAACAAGACAAATCATTTTATGAGGCCAGCATTATCCTGATATGAAAGCCACAAAAAGACATTACAAGAACAGAAAAATAAAAGGCAATACTCCTCATGAATACAGATGCAAAAAACCCTTTAAAAATACATGAGCAAATCAAACATAGCCATACAGAAAAGAGGTAACACATCATGACCGAGATGGGGTTTTGTCCCAGGAATATATGGCTACTTCAAGACATGAAAATGGATCATTATAGGTCATGATAGTAACAAACAAAAAATAATAATAATCATTTCTATAGATATGGAAAAATCATGATAAAATTCAACATCCATTCATTATATTCTTGGCAAACAAGAAATAAGAGAATTTCCTTAACCTGACAAAAGCATGTCCAATAAAGTCTAAATCTAATAATATCATATTAATGACCAAAGACTACAAGCATTCCCCATAAGATCAGGACAAGGCAAGGATGTTTGCTGTCACCACTCCTAGAAACCATCATTCTGTAAATTCTTGCAAGTACAATAAAGCAAGGAAAAAAAGAAGGAGAAGAAAGAAAGGCACACACATTGGAAACAAGGAAGTATTAGCGGCTCTAGTGGGACAATCTGATTAGGTGGAGGCCAGTGACGCAGGCAGTGAAAGAATTCATCCAAGGCAGAACAAGAAAGACAGAAGTTTATTAAATACACTGCAAGGAAGCAGTGGGCAGGATAGCAAAGGAGAAACTGTCTGCCATGAGGCAGTGGGGGTGGGGGGCTGCATTGGGGGGGGGTGAGGAGGTATGGGAACATACGGAATTTTCCTTTTTTGGTAACTGTGCCTGGTTGTAAGAAGCCCACTGGTCAGCAAGGGCTTATGGTTATTTTGAGGTGGGTTGCCTAATGAGTCTGTCTGCATTCAACCTGGTGGTCACTGTGGGCCCTGTTAACCTTATTCAAGGTTCCATTGCTCAAGCCTGTTGCTTAAAAGCGACCTCTACAGCTCTGTCTGCTGACAAGACTGGCCCAAGGAATACCCAAACATAATCTCTTAAACCTAAAGAGGGACTTCAGCAAATTTGTTGAAACACAATTTATATTTAAAAATCAGTTGTTTGGCGGGTGCCCAGTTAGTTAAGCATCCAACTCTTGATTTTGGCTCAGGTCATTAGTTCAGGCTCATGAGAGCAGGGGGAGTAGGAGGAGTGGGAGGGGGAAAAGCAGGCAGGCTTCCTGCTGAGCAGGGAGCCCGATGCAGGGCTCGATCCCAAGACCCTGGGATCTTGACCAGAGCCGAAGGCAGACACCTAACGACTGAGCCACCGAGGCCCCCCAATAAATAAAATCTTAAAAACAAAACAAACAAACAAAAAACATGTTCATGGAATAGAAATCTCAATGTATTAAGGTATCAATTTCCCCCCAAATGATCTACAGATTCAATACTATCTTAATCAAAATCTCAGCAGGCTTTTCCGTAAGTACTGGCAACCTGATTCTAGAACGTATATGGAAGAGCACAGAAGTCAAGAGCTAAAATCATTTTCAAGAACGTAGATGGAAGACTCATACTACTAGACTTCAAGAATTACTATAAAGCAGGGGCGCCTGGGTGGCACAGCAGTTAAGCATCTGCCTTCGGCTCAGGGCGTGATCCCGGCGTTGTGGGATCGAGCCCCACATCAGGCTCCTCCGCTATGAGCCTGCTTCTTCCTCTCCCACTCCCCCTGCTTGTGTTCCCTTTCTCGCTGGCTGTCTCTATCTCTGTCGAATAAATAAATAAAAATCTTTAAAAAAAAAAAAAAGAATTACTGTAAAGCTATAAATCAAGACAATAGTTACAGGAAAAGAAGAAAAATACCTAGGTTAATGTAGAATCTAAAAAGTACACACTCCTCAATCAGGGATGGACAGAACCAGCAGGGAGAAATCAGTAAGGACATAGTTGAATTGAGAACACCATCAATCAAATGAATATAAATGATACCTACAGACTACTTTATCTAACTAGAACATATATTCTTCTCAAATTCACATGAGATATTCACCAAGACAGACCACATTCTAGGCTATAAACACACCTCAACAAATTTAAAACAGGAGAAATTAAATAATGTATCTCTTAGACTACAAATGAATTAAACTAGAAATCAGTAACAGAAAGCTAGAAAATTCCAAAATGCCTAGAGGTTAAACAACACACTTCTAAATAATACATAAGTCAAATAAGAAATCTCAAAAACAAGTTTTAGTATTTTGAGATAAATGAAAATTAAAATAAAACTTAACAAAACTTGTGGGATACAATACTTAAAGTGACTTTTATAACATTAAATGCATATGTTAGCAAAGAGAAAAGATCTACAATCAATAACTCAAGCTTTCAATTTAGGAAACTAGAAAACAAAGAGCAAATTAAATCCATAGTAATCAGAAGAAAAGAAATGATAAAATAAAATCCACCTAAAATTCATATGGGATCTTAGTAGAGCCTAAATAGCCAAAACAAACTTGGAAAAAAAAAAAAGAAAAAAGATGGAGGATTCACATTTCCTGAATTCAAAACAAAGCTACAAAACAGTAAAATAGTGGCAATAAAAAAAACAGACCAACCAAGAGAAAGACTCTAGAAACAAACCCTTGAAGGTATAATCAAATTATTCTTGACAAGGGTGCCAAGACCTTTTAATGAGGAAAGGACAATCTTTTTAACAAGTGGTGCTGGGAAAAATGGATATTCACATGTAAAAGAATGAAGTCAGAACCTTACTTTACACCATATAAAAAAGTTAACTCAAAATGGATCAAGGACACGTAAGAGCTAAAACTATAAAACTCTTAGAAGAAAACAAAGGGCAAAAATCTTCATTACACTGAATCCAATGTAACAAATGACTCCTTGGATAGGACACCAAAGGCATAGGCAACAACAGAAAATTAGACAATTTGGACTTCAGCAATATGAAAAAATTTTGTGCATCAAAGCACACTATCAATAAATCACATATCTGATTAAGGGAATTAACATCCAGAGAATATCCATAGAACTCCTACAATTCAACAACAGCAGCCAAAAAAACAAACAAACAAAAACCTAATTAAAAAATGGGCATAGGACTTGAATAATCATTTCTCCAACGAAGACATACAAATGACCAATAAACACATGAAAAGATACTCAACATCACTATCATTAGGGAAATGCAAAGCAAAACCACAATAAGATACCATTTCACATCATTAAAGTTATTAGTAGGAAGGAAGGAAGGAAGGAAGGAAGGAAGGAAGGAAGGAAGGAAGGAAGGAAGGAAATAACAGATGTTGATGAAGAGATGGAGAAACTGAAATAGTTAGGCACTGCTGGTGGAAATGTAAAATGGTACAGCCACTATGGAAAACAGAACGATGGTTCCTCAAAAAATTAAACATGTAAGTACCATATGATCCAGCAATTCCACTTCTGAGTATATACCCAGAACTAAAACCAAGACATAAAAAAAATATTTTGTCACTCAGTTCATAGTGGCATTTTTCACGAGAGCCCAAAAGGTAGAAATAACCCTAATGTCTGTCCATTGATGAATGAATGAATGAACAAAATGTGATACATTCATACAACAGATTATAATTTAGCCTTGTAAAAGAAATCCTGACACACGCAACAACATGGATGAACCTTGAAGACTTCACGCTAAATGAAATAAGCCAGTCACAAACAGACAAATACTGTAAGATTCCGCTCATATGAGGTAGCTATGAGTAATAAGTTTCATAGAAAGTAGAAACATGACTGCAAAGGGCTGGCAAAGGGGAAATGGGGAGTTATGTTTAATGGGTACAATTTCAGTTTGGTAATATGAAAAAAGTTCTACGGACTGATGGTAGTGAAGATTGTAATGTGAAGGTACTTAATGCTACAGAACATTACACTCAAAATGGTTAGAACGGTTAATTTTATGTCATGTGTATTTTAATACAATTTAACATGAATAAATAACTTTAAAAATCCCTTTCTACTTCTTTCTTCTTAAATTGTTTCGAATGGCTTCTATATTCCAGAGAAGACTCTGACTAGTCACCACCTTTGAGTAAATATTAATCTTCAGTACAAAAATATAAGTATTCAACTCAATAAAAGCTATCCCCAGTATACTATGAAAAGAACATTTAACATTAATTAGTGAAACTTTGTATTCAAACGTACAAATATCAATTGTCATATGATGCTCTAAATAATTGAGAAATTCAAGGATAATTTCTTAAAACAATCAAGAAGAAAGGTATTCCAATCTAAAAATACTATGGGTAAACAACTTGCTACTTTTTGATCTTTTGGGGGAAAGTCCAGTCATGTTCATTTCCCACTTACAGAATAGAGCATGCACTATTAGTTGTGAAATAAACTTTTCAACACTAGAACTATCTTTGCCTATCTAAGTCTGGAGGTTACATGTAGAAAAGAACGGCAAAAAAATTAGGGCTGTTAACTATAAGGTAACAGAAATCTGTTAACAGGGCTCTATAAGTCTAATGGTGAGAAGAACCAGGCCAAAACAAACAAAAAAAAACAAAACAGGGAGTACAACTGAAAAGAAATGAACAGTAAAGAGGGATATATAAGAAAAAATAGAAGAGGTCAATTAAATTGGTTGAAAAAGATGTAAAATTTTTCCTTGCAATATGATAAATTTCGTTAAAAGATTCAGTATACACTAGAAATTGAATATAACTCAAAACAGATATGTCTAAATATTTCAGCAAAAAAAAGTTTACTTGATGTTATATATAAAGGAATTGGTTATCAAAATATCACCATATGACGTGAATCCGGAAAATATTATAATGAAGATATTTTTCTTTCACTCCAAAAAAGATATAGATTGTTGTCCTTAGATTATTTTTAGAATAATAATCACAAAGAAGTGTTATGATTTTTAATAAATATCTGCATCGTTACTAGTAAAAAGGAATTAAGTTGGGGGTAAGGGAGTGAGGGAAAGTAGAAGAGAGTCAAATAGTACCTTTTGCATCATCAGAACCTGAAGCCAAGAGTTTAGGATCCATCAAATTAAAGTCAACACTCCAACACCTTTTCTCGTGCTCCTGGATATAAAAGGAAGACAAAATAGTCTCAGACAGAATATAGATCTTAAAATAAATAAAGCAAAAAGCTTGATACCAATTTATTGCTCTGGTGAGAGGAAGAGAGAACAGGCCATGAAAACAAATGAGATGTGAAGTAATTCCCAAACTTTTTATATATACATATTTTATTGTTTTTGGAAATTCATTTGACACATTCCACAAATGCAAAACAAGTCTGAAGCAATGCTTCAGAAAAGCATTATATCCTATTACAGAGGGATAAAAAATGCTAGTGACTTTAAACTTGTAGCATTATCTGCTATTGCATAGGTATAAAAAATGCTAAATAGTGGCTTAAAATTTGTAATTATAAATCATAAATTTGTAATTATAACTATAATTAGTAAGTAAAAATGTGATCCTTAAAACAAATAACTAGTATCCTTACTTACCTGATAAACCTTTGACCTCTGTCCTGTAAATCCATCCCATAGGATGACGGTGCCTTCATAATCACTGCTGGCTAACAGATTCTTATGGTAACTACTCCAACTGATACAGCTGAAAGAAAGAAATATAGTTAAGCCTTACTTTATGTAAAAATAAATAACAATGAATACAAAGAATTCTGGTGTGTAAAGAAACATTAGAACCCTTTTCAAATGGTCTACATGACTTCATAATGATTAATCTGCCCACAACACAGCTGGGAAGAAATATATCAAATAACTTCCAAGTTTTTCTACTGAACTACCAAGTAACAACCCTTCCCACTATTCACTCTAATCATTAGCCAAAAGATGGACATAAGCCTGCAGCCACCACTGGCCATCTTTCATACATGAGGAGAGCATGTCTATGAGTGAAAACAGAGGCCAACAGGGCACAAAGCATGCCATAGCACAATGACAGAAACCTAATCAAATTGTGTAGGCCCCTGGATCAAGTTGTGCTGAATCATATAAGCTAATAAACTAATTTGAATTGGGTTTCTGTATTTACATCCAAAAAAAAAAATCTTAATATAAGCTTTTGACTAAATATAACAGAATGAAGCTTTTAACGTTTTACGGTTTCAGCTATTCTCAAGTGCTCCAAAACCTAGAATCCAACAACTAAAAATGTATGCTTTTGGTGAGACACATACGTGAATCACATAGTAAAACTAATGTATATTAAGGGAAAAAGTCACTTAGAAAGCAATTAACCTAGATGACTTCAAAGCACATTAAAACAGGAAAGTCTTTTACTCTCCACTAGTTGCATTCATGCTAAATTTCAGAGACTATAAAAATTCGTTTGCATGTTTACATATAGTTACTGGATTTCTGGGAGAAGTTATATGGACAGTTAAAAGAGCTAAATTTTGGAGTTAGATAGACCTGAGCTCAAATTCCAGATCTCCCACTTACTAGCTGTTGTTTGGGGTAATTTAGGTCACCTTCACAACTGGTGTGCTCCAAATTGGCTTTCGGCATTCTTACACATTGATCCTTTCAGTCCTAAGCCCATAGCTTCCAGCCTTAAACAGCTTCTTATATTTACTCCAACACGCCATAAACTATTGCTGTATTTTTACATGTGTCAAGACAGTAAAGGTAAAGCCCCTAATCCACATTGTCATTACAGTAACATTTACTATGAATCTTGATAATGGCCAAGTATTATGCTGAGTGTATTGAGTGGATTTATTTGAAGTATAATCCTATGAAGGGGTGCCTGGGTGCCTCAGACTTTAACAGGACAGGATTCCCAACAGACTGCATTAGAACTAGACTATGTATGTCATTCATTCAGGTAAAAAAAGACTATAAGGATAACTGGAAAATGTTCAAAGTTCTACATAAATTTATAATTAGATGATTTCCTTGTATCATTCCATTTTAAGCCGGTGCCAATGAGAATAGCTTAGGAAACTTGTTTTAAAAATACACATTCTAAGATTCCCCTGAGATTCAGGGAAGGTAGATCTGAAGTAATTCCCAGTTTCTGCATTTTTAACAGTATTCCAGATCTGAAAAGCACTCATTATGAACTTTAACCCTTACTATATGAAACTTAAATATTAGGCCCTCAATGAAAAGCAGCACAATGTTCTTATAAAAAGAATTCTTAAAATTATAAACAATATAAAATTTGGAGACCTGCACATGTTGGGGAAAACTTCCTGACTTTCAGACACTATTCATAGGCTACAGCAATCCTTTATTCAACACCCCATGGAAGCCAATTACAACAAAAATTTTTATTTGATTAAGTGAAACTAAGACAAGATTTTCATTTGTCAAATAGAAAAACAATGACTACTAACCCCCACAGAGAAAAAGCAACCAATATCTACCTATAAGACAGATTCTAAAGTATCCTTTGCATACAATCAGTGTCTACCATGACTGAATAGGGAATCTCACAGAAAGGTAAAATAACAAACTCATACGAATCATAGATATTAAAGGTCATACACACACTGCATTATGTCCAAAAAAATAATCTAAGTACCTGATTTTGGAATTGCAGGTCATTTCATTTTCAGGGTAATGAATATCCACCGCATCCTGAATGACTGTGCCATATTCATAGACCTTAATTTTCTTTGTAACCCCAGCAATTGCAAAATAGTCACAATCCCGGTCAAATTCAATACTATGGAAGAAAGTGTATATTTGGTCAGTAAGACTATTTGCCTTTCCCTGTGACATTTACAGTGACAACATTTCAGAGTTTTTTTCCTATTTCTAAAGTCATGTGTCTATAAGAATAAGAGATCTACTTGAAATACCCTCAAATTATATAGATCTATACCCAGATAAAGTCATTATCAAGACAGAGCAAATTACAAGTGGTAGGGAACAGTGCATAGCTACAGAATTCTGCTTACAGGTATTTTGTTCCTTGAAACTTGACATGTTTTTCAATTCAACTTTAGTAACCATATTACAACTTACCCAACTATAAAGGCTAACTAACAAATTAAATTATAAAAGTAGCACGGAAAGATTTAATGGTTTGGTATATTAAAAAATATGTCAAAAGAGAAGTATCAAATAATCTTTTCATAAATTCTAACTATTTCCCTTCTACCATTTTGTGAGGATGACAGAATTTCACAGTATTTAGTGTTATTTTAATAAATAAATTAGTATAAAAACTGAATTACTGAAGCAATTAAAAAAAGGGAGTGATGACAAAGGTATAAAATACACGTAAAAATAGAATAATTAACTTATCATCATGTTTTTCCCAAACACATTTCTAACCTCCCAAAGATGATCTGTCTTATGAACCTTCAATACAGATTTCTTATGCCACAAACAAGAGAAAAACTAAAAATCTCCCCTTTTTTAGAGTTACTCAGGGAATTCACCCCTCTCTTACTGACTTCTTATACAAGTTCCAAAATAAGATACTTCAAAGCAAAGCAGACCTTATTCACCTTTATAGAACTTAACTTGGAGCCTCAACAAAGTTGCTATATAACCAGCAAGAAATTTAAGTAACCTAATGGAAGAGTGAAATGAATCATCACATACATTATTTCTCAATGAGTTAAGCATCTTTTCTAGAAGCTTAACCATAAGGCTAGAGAACATGTAAGAATCCTCATTGATCTATAATTAATTACATAATAATAACAGCTAACATTCACTGACCCCTAATCTCAGCATATATTAGCTCACTTAATTCCCATAATGACCCTATGAGATAGGTATTATCTTTATCCACATTTTACACATGAGAAAACCGAGGATTAGAGGTGAAGCAATTTGCCTACAGTAAGCTTGTAAATGGCTAAGATGATATGCTAGTATTCTGCATATATCGAGCATTCATTAAATGTATATAAATACCTACATGGCATACTTTTCTTTCTGGGTTAACTGTGATATCCTTTTATAGAACAGTTAATTATCAGTTAGTAATTTAGTTAAAAGCTTGCTAATAAGTTAAAAGCTTGCAAATAAAATAAATAGGTACACAGTAAGAATATTTTGCATAAAAACACATTGAGATGGTCACTTTTAAATTATAGCTTTAAATCCTTTCTTAGTTTTATAACGTTTAAAATAATTTCATTTAACGTTACTGACTATAGCACAAATCTGTATACATTCTCTCCAATAAAATAGGACTATGTGGCAATGCAATGAATTTATTTGTACAACTGTAACTGAACTGCTGACTCAGCTGTTATCTGCCCTATGGATTCTAATGCAGCATAACTATATTGATGGCAACTATTCATCCATCCTGATTCAATTTACACCCATAGCCTAATGCCACTGAAGGAAAAATATTACTGTGTCTGGCAAAGAACAGTTATCAGAACTGAAATCCTATCCTTAACTTAGGAGGTTTGGGCATGGCTGAGACTTCAAGGAAGAACTAGTTAAATACTTTTACTCCACCTACAAATATACGAGGCTAATAAATCGACAGCATTCTAGTGTTGTAGAAGTAAAAGTTAATAGGCCATTTCCAACCTATCAGGTTTTAAGAAAAAAGAAGTTTAAACACTAGTTTATTAAAATAACAGCCCAAGGCAATGCAGGGAGAAAATTACCATATAAATAAAAACAGCTGTCAAAGGAATTGATTTGATGATGCAAATAAGATAGCTCTCTTTTTCAAGAAAGGTTATTATTTAGCTGCATTAGCTCATTCTTAACTAATACTAAAAATTAACCTTTTAGGGGCCCCTGGGTGGTGCAGTTGGGTAAAGCGTCTGACTCTTGATTAAAACGTATGACTTTTTTTAAAAGATTTTATTTATTTATTCAACAGAGATAGAGACAGCCAGCGAGAGAGGGAACACAAGCAGGGGGAGTGGGAGAGGAAGAAGCAGGCTCATCGCGGAGGAGCTTGATGTGGGGGCTCAATCCCATAACGCTGGGATTACGCCCTGAGCCGAAGGCAGACGCTTAACTGCTGTGCCACCCAGGCGCCCCTAAAGCATATGACTCTTGGTCATGATCTCATGCCATGAGGGCAGGAGATCAAGCCCCACATCAGGCTCTGCACTCAGTGGAGAGTCTACTTGAGATTCTCTCTCTCCCTCTAAAATAAATAAATAAATCTTTTTTAAAAGTTAACTTTTTGGGGCGCCTGGGTAGCGCAGTTGTTAAGCATCTGCCTTCGGCTCAGGGCGTGATCCCAGCGTTCCGGGATTGAGTCCCATATCGGGCTCCTCGGCTAGGAGCCTGCTTCTTCCTCTCCCTCTCCCCTGCTGTGTTCTCTCTCTCACTGGCTGTCTCTCTGTCACATAAATAAATAAAATCTTTAAAAAATAAATAAATAAAATAAAAGTTAACTTTTTCTTTTAACTTCATTGTTATTATTTTCTTACGTTCTAGTTGTTTTCTTCTTAAATATTGGGGTATCAAGTATCTATACAGTATCTTTTTTTAATATTTTGGGATATTTACATTTTTTATAATTTAAAAACAATAAAATTCTAATAAAAATACCAACCAGAAAGCATAAAGAATAATAATTCCAGTAAATTCTGGTAAAAAGGGAGATAAACAGCTGCCTTTTAAAAAAAAATCCAAGTAGTTCCACACATCACTAAGAAGCAGGATTTAAGTGCTTCCAAACACAGAATCATTTGTTTCCAAATGCTGACGGATTTAATCAACTACCTGATTGTAAACATAAACATAATTAGATTCTAAAAACATATCACGGAACAACTCAAATTAACAGCGGAACAACTCCAATGAAGAGTTTAGTTTTTAGGTACAGAGTTGTTCAGGGCTACTCCAAAATGGACAGCCTCTTGTTTCATAATACAATACTTCATCTGCTTTAATTATGAAATCTGATAACAAACAAAAATAATTCAACAGTGACTAGTTAAGTTGAAACAAAAGCAAAATGAAAAGTAAACAAATTGAAACATTCCCACTTGTGCAATGAAGTTTAAAAATTGTGTAATAAGTTTTGCTTGTTACACAAAATTCATTTCTACTATCCACTATCACCAGTAATACTTTTTTTTTCAAATTTCATTTATTTATTTGAGAGAGAGAGAGAGAGAAAGTGATCACAAGTACGGGGAGGGGTGAAGGGAGAAGAAGAAGGGAGCCCGACTCGGAACTCGATCCCAGGACCTCAGGATCATGACCTGGGGCAAAGGCAGATACCTCACCGCCTGAGCCAGGCAGGCAACCACCAGTTAATTCTTAAAGCAAGTGGTTTATGAAAGCTTACTGCAATGATAAATTCAGTTTCACAGAATTTTTTAAAATTGCAAAATATACAAACATTTGCTTTGAAAATAAGATTAACGGGGACTTATTTTAAACTTGGAAATAAGCTGCATTTTTCTTTCACACTTGGAATGTTTCAACTGTTTTTAAAAAGTGATTTATTTAAATAGTTGTAAAAGGTTAATTCAGCTGTAGGAAACTGGCTATAGTCTTTGTCAAAAGGGCCATCATTCAAGTGATTAAGCATCAAGGCAACAGACCACACAGAACAGGTGATTAACTCATCCCTATAGTACAGTGTGGAACAAGGCAATGCAAAGATGGCAATAACTCAACAAGGGAATTAGAGCTCCTACTGTGTCATACTGGTTTTGCAATTACAAAACAAGTATTAACAAAGTGGATTAATATCTCTTAAAACTGGAATCCTACTTATCAAAAGAAAATGTAAAGGGAACACAGTTGTTAGAGATCCAATTCATCACCAAGATAGTGTGCCCCAGGAGACAGAGGATGCTATAATTTCAAGGAAACAAAGAAATTGGCCATTTTAATAAAAAGAAATAGGCAGATCAAACATAGGGAAAGTAAAAAAGAATTGATGTTATTCAACTGACTTTCTCCAAAATCAATCAATAATAGCTAAACCTTCCATAACATACATAATACTATGTATAAAACATTGTGTTAAGCACTCACATAAAATGTATTTGATCTTCAAATCTCCACTGTATATTGATGTTAAATAATCTTCCAATCTCTAAGTTATACTGATGTTAAGTAATTTGCCCAAACTTCACTAGATAATTCAAATTCAAGCAATCTGGTTCCAGAGTCTATGCTCTCAATCACTACAAAAAACTCCCATTTTGGGGCACCTGGTTGACTCAGTCAGTTAAGCGTCTGAATCTTGATTTCAGCTCAGGTCCTGATCTCAGGGTCCTGGGACTGAGCCCCGTGTCAGACTCTGTGCTCAAGAAGGAGTCTATTTGAGGATTCTCTCCCTCTGCCTCTGCCCCTCACCCCTCAAATAAATAAATCTTAGAGAAAACACTTCCATTTTAATGAGAATAAAAGGACTGGTCTTCAAAGAACATATCCAAAGGCAAAATAAACAATAGTAATAACAGAGAATTATACATACTATATTATATATATGATGGTGATAAAATAATAATTTATCCTTTACAACAAGTTAAACATAGGCAGATAAAGAGTAAGATAGCCTCATGGGGATTATAATTACTGGGAAAGATTATAACATAATAAAAGCTGATGCCAAATGATAGAAACAGAAGACGCTACAGAAATTCAAGAGACACTGATTACTGAGGCCTACTGGAAGAAAGTGGATGATGCATGAATATTTTCAGCCATCAAATATCCAGTATGCCTGTTATCTGCCAAATGCTGACCTAACTGATGGATGGAAAATAAGATGTCAAAAAACCAGAACACGACATTTGAGAAATTCACAGAAATATGAATTAGGCATGCATTAACACTAACCTGGGCTATTGCAACAGCTTCTTTACCAAGTCTGCTACTCCTGACCTTCTCTTTTCTAATCTATTTGAACGACTGATAAAAAGGTAAATTTTCAAAAACACAGCTCTGTTCACATAATTCTGCTCATTTACCACAATGTAAAATCCATATTCCAGCTACTACTGAGGATCCACCACAACCTGGCCCGAATATTTTCTTGAAACTTTTTCTAAAACAATATGTATATAGGCAATGGTTCAAAAATTACATAGAGAAAAGCAGGTCTTCCTTCCAATCTTGCTAAATAAGCACCCAACTGCCCTCCCTGGAGGGAACCAGTAATTTCAGCTTATGCATCCTACCAGCATTACCCTGTGAATAAACAAGCATCTATGTATTCATATTCTTTCATCTAACTAAACACATGGGATGAAACCATACATATTGATTTATACCTTGCCCTCTCCACAGTATCCTGACAATCATTTCATATTAGTTCATATTAGGGTACCTTATTTTTTCCCAATGGTCATACAGAATTCAAACATATGAATGTATCATAAATTATTTCATCAGTTTACTAATGAGGAACATTTACTTTCTAATCTTTCACTGTTAAACAATGCTGCAATAGGGGCGCCTGGGTGGCACAGCAGTTAAGCGTCTGCCTTCGGCTCAGGGCGTGATCCCACCGTTATGGGATCGAGCCCCACATCAGGATCCTCCGCTATGAGCCTGCTTCTTCCTCTCCCACTCCCCCTGCTTGTGTTCTCTCTCTCCCTGGCTGTCTCTGTCTCTGTCGAATAAATAAATAAAATCTTTAAAAAAAAAAAAAAAACAATGCTGCAATAAAATATCCTTCCATGTGTGTCGTCCTCCTCCTTTCACATATGGAAGAGTATCATTAAATACACCTAGAATATGAAGTGCTTGGTCAAAAATCACATGCATTTTAATACACTTAATTTTAAATTCAACATCACTATGTTCAAGTGGGACCTTAACACTGCCTAGCTTTATGGTAAATGTCCCTTGTATACAGACTCTTCTATTTGGGTAAAGACAGGCATACAATTTCTTCATTCTTCTCAAATTTCCCAAATCTCCTTCTTCATTATCACTTTCGGCAGATTATTTTGCTCTCTGGTCTAGCAAAAATATAAAAAGAATAAGAAGATAATTTCCAAAGGCTCCCATCACCACATTCTCCATTTACCAGAATACATATTCTGATATACTCTGCCACCTCCCTTGTCACTCTGAGGAAGAATCAAAGCTCCTATACCTGACTAATGCATCTACTTGTGCGTTAGATCTCATTTTTGCTTACCTAATCCAGGATTGCTTCCTCAATTCCCCTTCTCTCTCCTCTCACATTAATTTTTCCATTCTCCTAGATCTTTCTCATAAGCCTTTCAGTATGTTTTCTTCAAGTAAAACACAAACAAAACAAAATATCTCTTAAAATCCTCATTCCATTTTAGCTACCACCTTATTTCTTTCCTTTCTGATAGCAGAACTGTTGTAAAAAAAAAAGTTGTCCATACTCACTAGCTCCAATTTTTCTCTTCCCATTCGCTTTAACCCTATGGAACCAAGCTTTCATCTTCACCACTGGAAATGCTCTATCAAGGTCAACGTTGACCTTCAGGTTGCTAAATCTAATAGTCAACTCTGAATTCTTATCTTGCTTGAATATCAGCAGTAGCTGACTTAGAGGACAGCTCCCTCCTCAACAGAGACGATTCTTCTCATACCTCACTAGCAGCTCCATCACAGTATAGACTGTTCCTTCCTTCTCCTGCATCCACTTCCACATTCGAGTATCCACCAGTACAAGTATCCTCATGCTTCATTTTTTCATCTACGTGGACTTCTTTGGGGATCTCATTTAGTCTTGTGACTTTAAAACTATACACTGATGATGATCAAATGTTTATCTCACATACCAGACCTCTCTCTTATTGGCTCACACCTACTTGACAGCTCCAATTTTAATCTAACAGGTATCTTAATCTGTCCTAAATTGAGTTTCTGAATTCCCCACCAAGCATCTTCCTCGTTTTATTAACTAACCCCATCCCTTTTATTAATTTTAATAGCAACTCTTTCAGCTCAAACTTCAAAATGTAACAAATCTAAGCACTTCTCAATAGCTCACTGCCATGCCTCTCATTCAAGCTACCATTATCTCACGTCTGTATTATTATAATAGGCTCCATACTGATACCCTGCTTCCATACTTGACCCTCATAGTCCATTTTTAAACAAGTCAAATCATCATTATTTTGGTTCAAAATCTTTTAAAGGCTTCCTACTCAACCTCATGAAAAAGGCAAAGTGATTACAAAATGTATGGGATTTGCCTCCTCCCCACCCACCCTGCTCCCCCTTCTTCCAGTTACACTGGCACAAAGGAAAACCTAGGAAATTCCAAACCTATTCCTACCTCAGGAGCCAATGCAACTGATAGTCCCCAAACATGCAAGGCATATTCCCTCACTTCCTTCAGGTATTGACTCAAATGAAGCTCTCACTAAGGCCATTTGTCTACTCTGTTTCAAACTGCAGCTCTCCACTCTCTACCAGCGGCCTCCCTGTGTTATCTCCCTCTGCTTTACTTTCTTCTACAAGAATTTTTAAACTTATATTTTCTTCTAATACTTATCAAGTTTCTTTTTTTTTTCCATTCAGATATTCATTCCATCTGAAGTTTATTTTAAAATATAACAGCAGAGAGGGGCCTGGGTGGCTTAGTCGGTTAGGCGTCTGCCTTTGGCTTAGGTCATGATCTTGGAGTCCTGGGATCGGGCCCCATGTGAGGCTCCCGGCTCAGCAGGGAGTCTGCTTCTCCCTTTCCCTCTGCCCCTCCACCTGCTTTGGTGTGCTCTCTCAAATATTTTATTTTTAAACTATGACAGCAGAGATATAAATTTCTATTTTTCTAGACCATTACCTAGTTGCCCCATTTACTGAATAATTTTTTCTCATTTATTAGAAATGCAGTCTATAGGATATATACCAACTTCTTACAAGAATTTGAAATAATTGTAGACATTATCCATTCTTTACTTGTACCAAAGTTTTAATTACTGATTCATCATAACATGTTGTGACATCTTGTAGGAATGAGTGCTCTTTCATTAATCTTTTTCTTCAGAATTTGCCTACATGTTTTGCAACTATATTCTTTGGTTTAGCACCAACTTACTTCCAAAAACAAACAAAATGTATCCTGATAGTATTTTCTTCGCAATCATGTCAAACGTATACATTAAGGGAAAAGTGAATTCTTGTGATGCTTAGTCCTCCCCCCTAGGCTCATGTTAGGTCTTGATTCAAATTTTCTCTGTTTCTTCAGCAGTATTTTACAATTCTTTTAGATCCCCCACATTTCCAGTTACGTATATTATTCTCTGTTTGACAACTTTCCTTATTTTTCCATTGTAATTGTCCTGAGCAGATTTTCTGGTCTCTTCTAGAATCAGTTCAAATCATTTACGTTTCCGGGATAACGAAATCTTTCATCCAAGATCCCAAGTCTATTTGCAATAAATATGAGCAAAGTGTTTACTCTGATTTTTTTTTCTACCAGTGTAACTGTAATTATTTCTTCACTTTCATTTCTTATTCTATAAACTTGCAGTTTCTCCTAGTTGTACCTAAATGGGTTACTAACAATTTGCATCTTCTGTTTTAAAAAGCTCATTAACTGAGTAATTCTGTTTTTAATAACTCATTTTTTTCACGTTTATACTTTATTTTCTTACTTTATTTAGGTTTATTTTCTTCTTTTTCTAACTTACTCAGTTGGGTGCTTAAGTTATTTTCATACCTTCCTCAATACTTAACTATTTAAAACAAGGAGGTTTTTTTTAAGATTTTATTTATTTATTTATTTGAGAGAGAGAGAGAGAGAGACAGAGAAAGCACAAGAGGAGAGAGTCAGAGGGAGAAACAGACTCCCCACTAAGCAGGG
The DNA here is from genome assembly GCF_002007445.2 of Ailuropoda melanoleuca. Classification (NCBI taxonomy): domain Eukaryota; kingdom Metazoa; phylum Chordata; class Mammalia; order Carnivora; family Ursidae; genus Ailuropoda; species Ailuropoda melanoleuca. The sequence goes on from NC_048225.1 coordinate 79,508,218, forward strand.
AGCCCGACACCAGACTTGATTCAGGGACTCTGAGATCATGACCTGACACTTAAGTGACTAAGCTACCCAAGAGCCCTAAAACAAGGAATGTTGAGCAATTTAGCTGTGTCCTGTAAGTTCTAATATATAGAAGTTTCACCAAAGTGGCTTCATTTCCACTTTAAGCTTAGAGTTGCCAAAATAAATAAATTTCCATGTGGTAGGTTTTTTCCTGTTTCCTAATTTTATAATAAATGTCTGCTCTTACTGCCTTGTGAGAGAATGCTTTTTTAATTTTCTGTAATTTGAAATGTTATATATGGTTTAGATTCTGTATATTTCCTGATATTCAATGGACACTTTCAAAGAGGTCATATTCTTTATACATGTTTGTGTATGTGTTCTAAATTGCTAGTTATGTTATTTAGGGCTGCCATAATTGCTATAATTTTTGCATTTAATCTGCCATGGACTAAGATCTAGTCTCATTTAAAGTCTCACACAACTAATGTATTTATTTTGTCTTAGAATTAGCAGAGGGATTTTCCAATCTATAAAGATATTTATAACTACTTAAACTTCATCACGGACTCAATCCTGATCATCAGCAAGTTGTGTGTGTATGTGTGACAGAGAAACTAAGAGAGACAAAGATATAGACTGAGGTTTACTGTTTTCTAGTCTGAATTAAACCTTATTTTCAACATTCACAGATCCAAAACTTAGGAAATTTACATTGTGATCTAATGTGAAGATACCTCCCTTTTGATGGGAAGTTTATCCTATTTACATTTATCAATTACACTTGTTGGGTTTTTTTTTAAGATTTTATTTATTTTTGTATTTGACAGAGAGAGAGAGACAATGAAAGAGGGAACACAAGCAGGAGAAGTGGGAGAGGGAGAAGCAGGCTTACCGCTGAGCAGGGAGCCTGATGCAGGGCTCCATCCCAGAACGCTGGGTTCATGACCTGAGCGGAAGGCAGATGCTTAAGGACTGAGCCACCCAGGCGCCCCCACTTGTTGGCTTTTATGTGTTATTTTATTTTGTGAGACTTATTGTTTTAAATGCATTTTTAATTAAAAAATCTTTGACCATCTGATTTCTTTCTGCTTTCCATTTTTCTCATAAGTGGGAACTGTAGTATTTCTGTCCACTGCCTATTTTTATGACATCATGAACTGATATAGAAAGAAATAAAGGATTCAACGGATTTTTTTTAAGATTTCTATTTATTTATTTGAGAGAGAGAGCACAAGTAGGGGGAGAGGGAGAAGCAGACTACCCACTGAGCTGGAAGCCCAACATGGGGCTCGAAGCTAGGACCTGGATGTCATGACCTGAGCCAAAGGCGGACGTTTAACCATCTGAGCCACCCAGGTGTCCTTCAGTGTATCTTTTAAGTCTCTACACTGAGCATGGACAAAGTTATTTTTGCCTTCCCTCTTCTGGTCCTATTGATTATACTGTCTTAAAATTTATTTTAGACCTTCAAAGATATTTATACCACTCATCTTTTGCAAGTGAAAAACCTATAAATAATTATCTGATCATAGAAACGAATTCCATTATACATTAAAGACAAACTAGTCTTGCATTTTTAATATTCACCACATGTTCCAAAATTATTCATTATAAGCAGGTTCAAGTATCTAACTATTCATTATGTTGTCTAATGCTGAAATCTAAGAATTTATATATTAAGATGTATATTTTATTTTAAATTATTCTCCTTTAATTTCTCCTTTTTTAGAGTCAGAGCATTATGTTTTTATGTGTATAGGAAAAATTGCAATATCTATTAATTTTATTTCAGAATACTGTCAATATATCCATAAACTATCTATGGACATTGAAATCTGAAATTTCATATAATTTATACATCACAAAAATTATTCTTTATTTTTCTTTCAGTACTTCAAAAACATAAAAACGATTCTTAGCTTGTAGGCTATACAAAATTAAGCAATGGCTCAGAATTGACTCACAGGTTTTGTTTGTTTGTTTTTTAAACTAGGCTCCATGCCCAGCACAGAGCCCAATGCAGGGCTCAAACTCACGACCCTGAGATCAAGACCTGAGCTGAGATCAAGAGTCGACGCTTAATCGACTGAGCCACCTAGGTGGCCCCCCACAGGTCTTAATGTACAGACCCCTGTCTTGAAAAAGATTTTATTTTTCCATCCCTGCTGGCTATCACTGAATAGTTAGAACAAATATATTATTATTTGGCAAAGTATATTCTGGAACACTTTTGTAAATGTCAAATTAAAAATGTATCTTGAAGACCTTTAATATCAACATACTGATTTTCACATTTTTCTCATTTAAGTCTACAGCAAGTTATAGTTTATACTTAGTTATATTAATTTAGTTGTAGACTCGTTGTCCTAAAACACCTTTTCTATGCACAATATAACTGTATCCTACGATAAAGGCTTTTTATTAAAGAAGTTTGACAAATTGAAAGTAACTTGTGAATAAGTAAAAGTTTAATAAAAAAAATTGAATAAAAACACCTACTAGAGAAAAAAAACAAGAGTTGAAAAACAAAATACATTTTATCCTCAAACTGATGACATTTTGTCCTCTCTGAATGAGTTTCTATTTAGTAAAAGTGAAGAGATCCATATGGAAGCAAAAGTTCTAATTCTTTACTTTTGAAACTAAAGGAGAAAATACATCCAATTTTTCAGTTCTCTATCCTCTAGTAGTATTTACAAAGCAACCAATAAGATTCCAATATTGAATCATTAATGTCATTGCTGTCACGCTTCATCGGAAAACAACAGAACTATGATAAAAAGAAACTATTCCATGATGCAGAGGACTAATCTGGAATGAAAATGTATAGTCCAAAAGAAATTTCATCATGAATATATAAAAGTATGTCCCCAAAATATCAGTCAGATAGACTTAACAAATCAGAAATCTATTTCATATTTCCCATAGGAACAAGTAGACAAACCACTGAAGAAAAATATGTAAGAGAAACTGTGACTTGCTATAAAAATCCTTTCAAACCATCACAGCAGAAAATAAACAAAGAGTGCTTGTTCAAAATTTTCTACGGAAATGCAAAGGACTTTGAATTGCCAACACAATTTTTAAAAATAATAATAAAGTTGGAGGACTTACATTACCTGATTTTAAGGCTTAATATAAAACTATAATAATAATGAGAGTGTGGTACTGGCCTAATAGCAGACATGCAGAGTAATACAACAGAAAAGAGAGTCAAGAAGTAGATTCACAGTAATTCCATTACTAGGTGTTTACCCAAAGCAAACAAAAACACTAATTCAAAAAAATATATACACCCCCGTGTTAACTGCAGCATTATTTATAATACCCAAGATATGGAAGCAACCTAAGTGTCTATCAATAGATGAATAAGGAAGATGCGGTGTGTGCATGCTCCCTCCCCCACAAGTGGAATATTTCCCAATCATAAAAAAGGATGAGGTCTTGCCATCTGGAACAACATAGATAGTCCTAGATGGAATTATGTTAAGTGAAATAAACTGAATAGAGAAAAATACTATGTGATTTCACTTCTATGTTGAATCTAAAAAATAAAACAAATGAATAAACAAACAAACAAACCTGAAACAGATTCATAAAATACAGAGAACAAAAACTGATTCTTGCTAAAGGGGAGGAGTTGGGGGGAAGGGCAAAATAGATGAGGGGAAGGGAAGGTACAGGCTTCCAGTTATGGAGATAAATGGTACAGCATAGGGAATATAGTCAATAGTATTGCAATAGTGTTGTATGGTGACAGATGGGACCTATACTTGTGATAAGCATAGAATAATGTCTAGACTTAAATCATAAAGTTGTACACCTGAAACTAAATAATTTATCTGTCAACTATACTTCAATTTAAAAAAAAATAGATTCATACATATATGCTCAATTGATTTTAAAAAAAGATGTCAATGGAAAAAGTTCACCTTTTAAACAAATGCTGCTTGGAACAAGTATATAACCCCAACCTTTACTTCATAATCCAAACAAATATTAACTTGAAATGAATTATAGACATAAATATATAAGCTAAAACTATTAAAACTATAGAAGAAAAGAGAGAAGAAAAATTTTCACCATTTGGGGCAGGCAAACATTTCTATAAGAAAGAGCTTAAATCATTAAAAAAATTAATGAATTGAAATTCATCAAAATTAAATACTTATGTAATTTAAAAGACACTATTAATAAAAAGGGCAAGTCACAGACTAGGAGAAAATACCACCAGTACATAAATCTGACAGAGAACTTGTAACCAGAATACATAAAAATTCTCATTATTCAATGATAGTAAAACCTGATTTTTTAACAATGGGCAAAAGATTTGAATAGATGTCTTACATCTATTCAATGTACAGATACACAGATGGTCAATAAGCACATTAAATACCATTAGTTGTACGGGAAATGCAAAGTAAAACAGAAAGAAAATATTACTACAAACCTACTAATGAAAAGACTGACAATGCCAAGAGTTACTGAGGATTTGGGACAACTGGAACTCTGTTACATTGCTGGAATTTTAAAATAACCCAATAACTTTAAAAACAATTTAGCAGTTTCTTGAAATGTTAAGCACAAACTAATCATACAACCCAGAAATTTCAATCCCAGGTATTTACCCAAGAGAAATAAATATGAATATGAATATACAAAATGACTTGTGGGTGAATATTCATGGGAGCTTTAACCTATTATAATAATCAAAAACTGGAAACAACTTAAATGTCCAATACACATATGAATGGGTAAGCAAATTGTACAATATTCATAAAATGGAATATTACTAAATAATTAACTTTGTAACTGATAATTAACTGTATCTACTGATAGAGGCAACAACATGAATGAATTTCAAAAACATGCTGAGCTAAAGAAGCTAGACACAAAAGAGTACATACTGTATGGTTCCATTTTTAAAAGATTCCAGAATGACTAAACTATTCTAATGGTTAACGGTAAAGAGATTAGTGACCTGAACAGGAATTTGGAGGAAGAGATAGAATTAACTGCAAAGTGGCAGGAATAAATTTTTGGAAATTTTCTGTATTTCCATTGTGATTTATACAATTCCAAAACTTAAAACTTTATACACATTATGTATACTGTACCTCAATGTAGGTGATTTTAAAAGTGATACAATTTGCAATTCTACATTTAAACTTAAATTTGTAAATGTAACCAAAAATTAATCTCTCTCAAGCCCAGATCAAAAACCCGTTTTATAATTTTAATGCTATCAGCAAAACTACCTATTAATGTGGGTGAGGAAAAGGAGAGAGAATAGAAACACAATTTAATTTAATTCTACTACACAATGGGTAGTAGAAAAGCATCTCTCTTTCAACATTAGTATGATACAGCTAAATCTCCTAATCATGGTACAAGCTTTTGTCATATTTCAAGGCATTTTTCAACTCTACTTGATAAACAATTTTTTAAAAAACACAAATAAGAAACCTTCTGCTGAATGAACCAGAATTTGTTATTAGGTAAGGACTACAAATCTGTAGCTATCATTCAACCAATGATGAAGTGTTTACTGTAAGACAGGCCAGTGATAGGTTATTTGTATTAAGAAATGATGAAACATATAAAACAGTCAGCCAATCATCACAAGAAGATCAGAAAATTTGACACAAGCCATTTTCTTTCGTAAGATATACTGATATCCAAACACATGACAGAACTTTAATCAAGTGTAGCAGTACATCCTTACAGCCTAAACAAATCTAGGTCAAGAGTCAGCAAATTTGTTCTGTAAAAAGGCCAGAGGAACCATGAAATACTCTCAAAACTACTCAACTCTGCTGTTGTAGTATAAAATCAGCCACAAATAATATGTAAAGGAATAAGTATGACTATATTCCAATAAAACTTAATTTATGAACACTAAAATTTGAATTTCATAGAATTTTCATATGTCAGTATTATGTCATGCCACTATACATCATTTGTTATTATTCTTCTTTTAATTTTTTTTAACCAACTAAAAAGATAAAAACTATTCTTAGCTCATGGGTCACTCAAAATTAAGCGATGGGCCAAATCTGACCCCAATGGACCACAGTTTGCTGATTCCTATACTAGGCAAAAAGTCAGTATTTTTCTCATTTATTTTTTTTTAAAGATTTTATTTATTATTCGACAGAGATAGAGACAGCCAGTGAGAGAGGGAACACAAGCAGGGAGAGTGGGAGAGGAAGATGCAGGCTCATAGTGGAGGAGCCTGATGTGGGGCTCGATCCCATAACGCCGGGATCACGCCCTGAGCCGAAGGCAGACGCCTAACCACTGTGCCACCCAGACGCCCCAGTATTTTTCTCATTTACAATGCTCTGTCTCTGTTTTATATCAATAAAACCAAAGCAACGTTTGAAACGTACAAATACCAAAAAACTTCAAAGTAATTATAAAGAAATATGAATATTTTTCACATTACATTTACACCAATGGTGATATTAATATATTTAAAATTATTTCTAAAAAATAACAGATACAATAGTATTCTCTACACATACCTGTCTACTGCTCTAAGACACAGTGAGTGCTAATGAATATTAGTTAAGTGAATTTTGGAACCAACTTTTGATTCTCTATGAGTATCATCTGTCAGATGTAATACATTCTTTACTACCTTTATAAGAACATACTGAGCACAGTAATGTGAATAGCCCTGTCAGCATTAGTTACCATACTCTATTACATCTCAATGATCTCAGGGTCTATTAAGATATGCCAAACCACTTGAACTCATTATTAAATGGATACAAACTGCGTTACTTTTGAGCTCCAATTTGCAGCTTCATTTCTTCCCCTTTGTCTAGCTAGTAGCTATCACTTCTTCAACCTATCCATTGCAATCTCTCTTCCTTTTACACTTTGAAGAGACACAAACCGGATAAAACTAAGATTACATATATATATCATATATATATAAAATATATATGATATATATATAATATATAACAAATCACTAGGGCTAAAATAATTCAAGAAAATGGCCATTTGCTAATATTTGAGCTTTAGCCATTAATTTAGTGGCATTTACTTTGTTCTAAAGCCTTTTTAGTTTTCATTTAAGCCCTGATTACTGATTGTGTTTCAGTCAGATGAGACTGCCAGGTTAAATTCTGTACAGATGAAGCATTAGCATAATATGAAACTCTCTGCTGTGAAGAGTAGCTAGAGAAATTAACTCAAAGTGGAAAAAACTGAAATGATACATATGGACAATAGCTCTTACAGTAACATCCTATCTTACCCAAAAAGCTTTACGTGTATGAAAATGTCTGATGGAGGCAATATACAGGGAAATTACCACACCTGGGCCAAACGATGGTATTTGCCAAGTGTTTATCTTATAAAACATCCTTTACCAGATTAAGTTTTATGTATACTGATACCACAGTAATTTCTAAGTGGCAGTAAAGTGAAGTACTACTAAACTCACACCAGTGACAAAATAGGCAGACTGCCTTTTATCTGAAGGACACCATAGTACATCACCCCAAAATATGCCTCTTTGACACAAAAACTGTTTTGAGCTAAAGTCAATTAAGCAGCAAATGCAAGAAAAGCACTCTCTATCCTCCCCCTTTTACTACTTAAAACCACGATATACGCCCAGAGATGGCATGAAAGAAATCTGCAAACAAATCTCACTTCATTAGTTAACTCCAGTATATTTACTTTCCCATAGTTTGCTATTCTGGGAAATCTAAAACTGCTTTTCTTTATCCTTTCGTTGCTCTACTATTTATTGTTCTTTGTTAAAGATCTGACATAAGCCAGAGTTCTCAGACAGTTCTTTGAGTTACACATTTTCCTAGGTTTCTCCAGTGTATATAAGAAATGTGCATATTATTAATGTCTGTTTTTCTCTTGTTAATCTCTCTGTTGTAGGGTCCCAATTAAAAACGTGGCAGTGTGGAAGGAAAAGGATTTTTCCTCCCCTACATAATCTTAACAAAGTCAATAGTGTAAGAAAGACATGAAATTGAAGGACATATTTTCTAAATTTTAAAAGGTTCAAAACATCCCTTTCAATCCCCCCAAATTTGCATCCCACCAACTGGTAGCCCAATGGCAAAGTGAGATGGTTCTCCAGAAAAGTAAGAGCAGCCTTCCTTTTAAGAACTCAGCTTTACAGGTTAATTAACAGCATATCAATACTTAATATATTAAAGAGCTCAATCTCAATTTTCACTACATAATTCTTTCACCAAAAATGACTAAAACAACTTTGAGAGAAACCAGATACTTTATTTGTCCTAGATTCTTCAGAGTTTCCCTATCACTGTGCAGTGTACAAAGCAAATAAGCTAAATACGGGGTTAATCCCTCTGTCCTGAGGATAGTTGGCTATGAGCTGGATCTCCAACCAGCCCGACCCAACAGTCCCAAGAAGAGAAGGAATAAATATCTTGGTACATATGCAACCTGTTCATAGCATACTGTAACAACTTATTAATTAGAAAGCTCTATAAAATAAATGAGTTTTTTTAACCTATTTTCTTTAGTTCATAAACTATAAAAATATAAATAATTATGATCTTTTACTAAAGAATTAAAAGTATAAATATTTCTGATTAGAAGTAAATTCTTCTTTCTAAAGCTCTTAACCTAAGACAGTATTCTCAAAGTGTGGTCTCAGACCAGCAACAGCACTATTATCTGGCACTGTGTTAGAAATGCAAATGCTTGGCCCTAGCACAGACTAGTGAATAATAAACTCCTGGAGTAGGGCCCAGAAATCTGGTTTAATAAGCCCTCCAACTGTAGGTAAATGTAACTAAGTAAATGTAACTACAATGTACCACACAAAATGCAAGAACAAGTAAGTTCTCATTCCATCTCATTTAAATAGGATTCAATTGAAACTATTTCTAATTACGATAGCTGAAAGAAATAAAATTTTTTTTTTAAGTACATGAGACTTTAACTCATTCAAATTGACCTTTATAAATGGTGCTAGGAAAACTGGACAGCTACATGGAAAAGAATGAAACTGAACCACTTTCTCACACCATAAACAAAATAAATCCAAATAGGACCTACATGTGAGACCTGAAAACATAAAACTCCTAGAAGAAAACACAGGCAGTAATCTCTTTGACATTGGCCTTAGCAACATCTTTCTAGCTATGTCTCCTCAGGCAAGGGAAACAAAAGCAAAAATAAACTACTGGGACTACACCAAAATAAAAAAACTTTTGCCCAGAGAAAGAAACCATTAACAAAACAAAAAGGCAACCTACTGGATGGGAGAAGATAGTTGCAAATGATATTTTCAGTAAGAGCTTAATATCCGAAATGTATGAACTTATACAACTTAGCACCAAAAAGAAAACCAAATGATCCGATTAAAAATAGGCAGAGGGGGCGCCTGGGTGGCACAGCGGTTAAGCGTCTGCCTTCGGCTCAGGGCGTGATCCCGGCGTTATGGAATCGAGCCCCCACATCAGGCTCCTCTGCTATGAGCCTGCTTCTTCCTCTCCCACTTCCCCTGCTTGTGTTCCCTCTCTCGCTGGCTGTCTCTATCTCTGTCGAATAAATAAAATCTTTTAAAAAAAAAAGAAAGAAAAAATAGGCAGAGGACATAAATAGACATTTTTTCAAAGTTATACAGATGGCCAACAGACATATGAAAAATGCTCAACATCACTAATCATCAGGGAAATGCAAATCAAAACTACAATGATACTACTTTACACCTGGAAGATTGGCTAGAATCAAAAACACAAGAAATAAGAAATGTTGGTGACGATATGGAGAAGAGGAACCCTCATGCACCACTGATACAAATGCAAACTAGTGCAGCCACTGCAGAAGCCAGTATGGCAGCTCCTCAATAAAAGTAAAAAATAGAAATACCATACAATCGAGTTAATTCCACTACTGGGTATGTACCCAAAGAAAATGAAAACACGAATTTGAAAAGATATACACAGCTCTATGTTTACTGCAATATTATTTACAATAGCCAAGATATGGAAGCAAGCCAAGTGTCTATCCACAGATGAATGGATAAACCATGTGGTATATTAATTTTTTTTAAAGATTTTATTTATTTGACAGAGAAAAAGAGACAGCATGAGTGGGAGGAAGGTAGAGGGAGAAGCAGACTTCCTCCTGAGCAGGGAGCCCGACTCAGGGCTCAAACCAGGACCCTGGGATCATGACCTGAGCCTAAGGAAGATGCTTAACTGACTTAGCCAGCCAGGCACCCCAGATGTGGTATATTAGATGGAATATTAGCCATAAGAAAAGAATGAGATCTTGGGGCACCTGGGTGGCACAGCGGTTAAGCGTCTGCCTTCGGCTCAAGGCATGATCCCGGTGTTACGGGATCAAGCCCCACATCAGGATCCTCTGCTATAAGCCTGCTTCTTCCTTTCCCACTCCCCCTGCTTGTGTTCCCTCTCTCGCTGGCTGTCTATCTCTGTCATATAAATAAAAAAAACCTTAAAAAAAAAAAAAAAAAAAAAAGAATGAGATCTTGCCATTTGCAACAACATGGATGGACCTAGACAACACTGTGCTAAGTGAAATAAGACAGAGAAAGATAAGGATGCCTGGGTGGTTCAGTTGGTTAAGTGTCTGACTCTTCATTTCACCTCAGATCTCAATCTCAGGGTACTGAGTTCAAGCCCCATGGTGGGCTCTACACTGGGTGAGGAACCTGCTTAAAAAAATTAAAAAAAAAAAAAAGACAGAGAAAGACAAACACCATGTAATTTCATTTGTATGTAGAATCTAAAAAACAGAACAGAACAAAAACAAAAAAGCAGAGATGTAAATACAGAGAACAAACTGATGGGATGGGGGAATGGGTGTGGCAGGTACTGGATTCCAGTTATGAAATGAGTATGTCACAGAGATGAAAGGTACAACACAGGGGATACAGTCAATGGTACAGTATTAGCATTGTATGGTGACAGATGATAGCTACAGTCGGTGGTAAGCAAAGCATAATACATAGAGTTGTCAAATCACTATGTTGTATACCTAAAATTATATAACATTGTGTGTCAACTATATTTCAAAAAAAACCCCCGACAAAACAAAAAAACTTCAAAATTGGTCTTCTTTCACCACAGCAAATTAGTATTTTTGCTGTAAAAATTTGCAAACGACTTCTCCTGTATAGGAAATCTGCACAATTTGATATGTGTGAATAATTATATTTCCTTATTTCCTCTCCATATATGTTATCCATAAAAGGTACAAAATAAGCATTATTTTCTCTCCTTTAATGTACCCAAATACAAGGATAGCCCAGCCTTTAACAACAACTACTACTTCCACCACAAACTTCTGCAAGAAATTACAAAAGACGTAATTTTGAACACAGTGAAGAATTAAATTTATTAATGTCATTTTCTATCTTAAGAATCAAGTACAGAGAGAATAATCTAAAGAAATGCAGAAGAAAAACCTCGAGAGCACCATTTCAAATACCCATAGGAACCTGAAAGTCATTGCCTAAAGTGAACTCCCGCTTTTAGTGGACTCCTTCAGCATTTCATCCCATGCCCACAAGCATTTATTACTTATTTTCTACCTTTCATTTTAGCTTATCCTTCAGTTGAGTCAACAAACACATGTGCCCACTAGATAATCAGGTAAACGACCCAATGCTGCAAGTAAAAGATGGAAAAGTATTCTGGGCCAAAGATGCAATACCTCTCTGACCAGAGTCTCCATAAAACTCCCCCTCGCTTGCCTACTATTCTTACAACCCTTCATTCTTCACCTCCATACAGCTGATTCACCAATTTTTGCCTCTTTCTCAGGCCTCTTCCTAACTTTATCTACCTCAGTATTCAGTTTAAATTTCACGGTCCGTGAATCTCATCATTTTCATCATCTAGTATCTCTTTCTTCTGCAGTCACACGTAAACACCAACCACCTTTTCTACCCATCACTCAGCAATGACACATGGTGAAAGCATAAATTCTTAGAGAAAAGTTCCTTTACCTCCCTATCACTTAACACTACAAACAGGCCAGCCTTTGCAACAATTCTCTTCTTGTTCCCTCTTATTACGCCTGCTAATCAAAGCAAAAAGTCTCACCTGGCTTTGGATCCAACCCTGCCCCAATATCTACCCCTGCAGATTATCTCCTGTTTCCTGGTTTGCAGGGCATATACTTTCCTGGTTTTCATTCTTATCTAAAAACTACATCAGTCAGCTTTATTGGTTCCTCCTCATCTACCTGGATCTTTAAATGTTGGAGCTCTATCAATCTACAACCACAGTGCCCATTATCCATGGTACAAATTTATTTTCTGTACATCTAGCAAGCCTATGCAAAATCTCTACTTGGTTATCTCTCAAGCACCTCATTGCCCTCAAACCTGCTCTTCCTCCAGTATCTCCATCTCTGTAAATAACACTACATTTTTCTTATCTTAACAGATAAAGGGCTAGTGTCCAAAATCTATAAAGAACTTATCAAACTCAAAACCCAAAGAACAAGTAATCCAATCAACAATGGGCAGAAGACATGAACAGACATTTCATCAAAGAAAACATACAAATGGTTTACACACACATGAAAATATTCCCCACACTTGGAATCAGGGAAACACAAATCAAAACCACATTGAGATACCACCTCCCACTGCTCAGAATGGCTAAAGTTAACAACTCAGGAAACAAAAGATGTTGGTGAGGATGCAGAGAAAGGGGAACCCTCCTCACACTGTTGGTCGGAAATGAAAGCTGGGGCAGCCACACCAGAAAACAGTATGGAGGTTCCTCAAAAAGTTGAAAATAGGGCGACCCTATGACCCAGCAATCCACTACTAGGTATTTACACCAAAGACGCAAATGTAGTGATCCGAAAGAGCACCTGCACCCCAATGTTTATGGCAGCAGTGTCCACAATAGCCAAACTATGGAAAAAGCCCAGATGTCCACCAAAAGATGAATGATAAAGATGTGGTATATAGGGGCGCCTGGGTGGCACAGCGGTTAAGCGTCTGCCTTCGGCTCAGGGCGTGATCCCGGCGTTATGGGATTCGAGCCCCACATCAGGCTCCTCCGCTATGAGCCTGCTTCTTCCTCTCCCACTCCCCCTGCTTGTGTTCCCTCTCTCGCTGGCTATCTCTATCTCTGTCAAATAAATAAATAAAATCTTTAAAAAAAAAAAAAGATGTGGTATATATATATACAATGGAATATTACTCAGCCATTAAAAAATGAAATCTTGCCATTTGCAATGATGAGGATGGAACTAGAGGGTATTATACTAAGCAAAATATGTTAATCAGAGAAAGACAATTATCATGTGATTTCACTCTTGTGGAATTTAAGAAACAAAAGAGCACAGGAAAGGGAGGGAAAAATAAAAAAGATGAAATCAGAGAGGGAGACAAACCAGAAGAGACGCTAAATCATAGGAAACAAACAGGGTTGCTTGGGGGGGGCGGTGGTAACTGGGTGATGGACATTAAGGAAGGCACAGGATGTAATGAGCACTGGGTGTTATACAAGACTGAGGAATCAAAGAACTCTACCTCTGATATGAACAATATATGTTAATTAATTGAATTTAAGTTAAACACACACACACACACACACACACACACACACACATTTTTCTGCCCAGGTATTCAAACCAAGGACCTGGAAATTATCTTCCTCTCCTTCAAAGATTATATACAACAATCATCATGTTTTGTCTAATCTAGTCCCTAAATATGTCTTAAATACTACTTTGTCCAAGCTCTACTGACTTCCTCCTAGTATAGACCACAGGCCATCATCATATGTGGCCAGGACAACTCAAAACTACTTATATATCTGATCCCCCTGCTTCCACTATTCCTTATCTCAAATCCACTGTCCATACTGTAGCCAGTAGATATTTTCACAGCACTTAAAATGCTTTTTTTCTATATACTGGCTTATAGATTTTGTCTCTCCACTAATCTGTATATCACTTTTACTGGTACTATCAGCACTTACAGTATAAATAGATACAATTTTTAAAAATTAAAACAAAAATAAGGGGCGCCTAGGTGGCTCAGTTGGTTAAGTGTCTGCCTTCAGCTCAAATCATGATCCCAGAGTCCTGGGATCAATCCCTGTGTCTGCTTCTCTCTCTCACTCTCCCTCTGTGTTCTTTCTCTCTCACTCTCTCTCAAATAAACATTCTAGACAAATATAGGTAAATATATAACTGACCTCAAGATGGCACAAAAATTTTCTGTATTTAAAAAAAAAAAAGTACAGGGGCGCCTGGATGGCACAGCGATTAAGCATCTGCCTTCGGCTCAGGGCGTGATCTCGGCGATCTGGGATCGAGCCCCACATCAGGCTCCTCCGCTAGGAGCCTGCTTCTTCCTCTCCCACTCCCCCTGCTTGCGTTCCCTCTCTCGCTGGCTGTCTCTATCTCTGTAGAATAAATAAAATAAAATCTTTAAAAAAAAAAAAGTACAGCTTAGTTTTAAAGTCCTAAGAGCATATAGCAACTGCCTCCTGATGAAGCCTATCCTACTTCTGCACATTGTTGACTATGAAGATCTTCCTTATGATACCTTAAAATGTAACTTCCAGCCACTAGTCCTACTTTCATCTCTTGGATGCCAAACAATCATTCTAATTCTTTTTCTACTTTGATTATTTGAAGAGAGTCATTAGGTTAACAAAAAATAAAAATTTTATCATAAAAGGCAATATTTTAATTCTAAACCTTTGTTGTAGGCATATTTTATGACAAACTTTTACTAGTGTACTAAAATCTCAAATGCTAACCCAATTAACACTTCGAGATAGTAAGTGTAAAATGATTTGAGTTTATGGCTTCACTCGGTACTACTGAAAAGCCTCAGCCTAAGCAGGGGCACAAGAAAACAGAAAAACAAGGAAATGACAATAGGAAAATTTTAGGGCAGAGGCTATGAGGGAAGGAAAGGAGGGAAGGAAAGGATGTAGCAGCTTCCATTATGTAAGCTTGGACTATTCATATCTCACTTTTAACCTGTATCTTGAATTGTCACAGAAGTAGGAAACTCATCAACACTTGCTGACAATCCTAGACTTCTCTATTTTAAGTTGTTAACACTACTTTATTTTTCTGTCACGTGTCATTGGTGACTTACAAACTTCTTTTGTAGCCTAGGGATACTTTCTTCAAAGGAACACATACCAAGAAGCAAATATATAAAAGCAAGTTGAGTTGGACAACTACTGGAGCCCTCTAGATCCTCCCAGAGCAGGCAAAAGAGTTTTCCATTCATTCAACAAATATTCACTTTTAAGCACCTATCATTTGCCAGAAATGGGGAGTCCGCAAGAAGTAAGATAGATAAAACCTCTTTCCTGAGGAAACTTGAAGTTCAGAACACAGTTTTTAAAAATACTGCTTTAGGGGCGCCTGGGTGGCACAGCGGTTAGGCATCTGCCTTCGGCTCAGGGCGTGATCCCGGCGTTATGGGATCAAGCCCCACATCAGGCTCCTCCGCTATGAGCCTGCTTCTTCCTCTCCCACTCCCCCTGCTTGTATTCCCTCTCTTGCTGGCTCTCTCTATCTCTGTCAAATAAATAAAATAAAATCTTTTTAAAATAAATAAATAATTAAAAAAAATAAAAATACTGCTTTAAAAGACTAGGCCTGAGCAAAATTCTGGAAGGAAATTCTTTTTTCTGTACTCCCAAATCCTTACATTTCTCATTGACCCCAGAGAGCCCAATAACATGTAAGATGATAACAAAAATATCTTCTGAAAAAAAGAGAAAGTTCATTAGCAGTCCTAAAGAGTCACAGGCGCACCTGGGTGGCTCAGTGGGTTAAGTGTCTATCTGACTCAATTTCAGCTCAGGTCCTGATCTCAGGGTCACTGAGTTTGAACCCTATGATGGGCTCCACACTGGGGCCCAGCACAGAGCCTACTTAAAACAAAACAAAACAAACAAAACAACTTGTTTAAAAAATAAATAAAATAAAAAGTAATAATTTTTCCTTTGAAAACAAATCATGTAATTACCTGCAGATGTTTTTAAATACGAATTAAAAAGTCACAGTATTCTACAATACAGAATCAGTACTGGCGGTCATTAAAAATTGAAATTTAGGAAACACAACACTTATAACTGGCTACTACAAAAATAAATAAATTAACATTGAACATGAATAGTTTCAAGCTATGGCAA